>NW_011500872.1:67722-79911 GCF_000495115.2 Populus euphratica
TATCTTTATTATTATTATTATTATTACTATTATTATTATAGTTATTATAGTTATTATTGTTATTGTCATTATTGTTATTATTGTTATTACTATTATTATTGTTGTTGTACTATTGTCATTTATAATTTGTACAATTAACCTCCCTGTGGTTCGACCCCGGTTTTGCCGAGTTATTTATTACTTCGACACTCCTACACTTGAGAGAAGACATCAACCTTTTCGTCGTGTCAGCATTCATGATTATAACTTATGTTAACAACAAACCAAGTTCCTTTCATAGCTCAGGTGTCTATTATACCATACAATATGAGCTATGAAAGTGCCAAACATTTGTTGTATCAAGTGTTATATAACATAAATCTAGATTAGTCATTTAACAAGCAAAGTATTAAAGAGTGAACAAGATAACTAATACAAAACATATTAGTATCAAACATTAAAGTCCATTTTGAGTTTACATTATACTTATTCTTATACCATTAGTGTAACCTTTTTAGCTTGACATAATAAACTTAGCTAACCATAATAAAAGAAAGAAAAATAAATAAACAAAATAAAAACATAAATAAGATAAAAGTTAACTAAGTAAAGGAAAAGAAATGAAAGGCATAAATTTGATATCAATGAAAGCAAAACATAAGTAATACAAAAAATACAAAGAGAGGAAGCAAGAGTATGATCTTGATCTGGAAATCAAAATGCCTAAATGCATGGCAAATGCCTCCTTTTATAGGCCAAAATTAGAAACTATTGATTTAATAACTAATTGATGAGTGGGTGGCCAACTCTTGACTTGATGACAATCCTTATCTTCTCTTATCTGCCCAAAACGTCATTGATAACGTCAAAATTGGAACCACTTGAAAACATGAAAATTGTAGGAAATTGTCTCAGCTTTTTAGGGTAAAAAAGTAAGGCCATTTGGACTTCTAGAACTCTAGATATGGGTCAAACACTGAACAGTGCTCGGGTTGGAGGATAGATTCAGACTTCTTTGTTGTTACTATAATTTAGACTTCAAAATGACCTTTTTAAATCTTGAGCTCCATATGAATGTTGTAGGCCTCTGTCTTTCCTTTTCATCCATATGAATTAGACTTAAATCCGAGATCTACAGCTTCAAATATGACCCAATTACCGAATAATGTTCTAGTTTGGACTACACCGACATCTCTTTTCGAAGTTTGGCCATCTCTTTGTCTTTTCAATTTCAGTTCTTAAATTCATCAATCAATCCTTTCATTTATGTGATAGGCCTGTATTTAAAATGAACATTTACCACAAATTAAAAATATCTTATATTGTTAGATATGTTATTATAAAACATGCTTTAGTTAAGGAGTTATTGATACTTCAAGTGCAAAATGATGATATAAAACCCTGATAAAAATACACTTTTAAGTACTAATCACACAGTCTTGATAAACTAAGGAATTTTTTCCTTGAAAGAATGAAAATTTTCAATATTGTGTCCTGTTTCTCCATCACGATATCCATACCATTTCAGGTGTGATAGGCAAAAAGGTTTCTGTGAAATTGGAGTGGTTTGTCCTATACTGACTAGTTTCTTAAGCATCTCTCTCAAAGGCAAGGGAAAAGGTGACAGAGCCTTCTTGTTTTGTTGTTGATGCCCATGGGATTGCCCAAATATCCTTTTATTGCTCCATTGCTTCCTTGGTTGATTTTGGCTGAACCCCAATTGTTGGACCTCGTTATCTTCTTTATTTTTCTGACAGCAATTCTACCTACTATTATAGCTTGCTTGATTCTCTCAGTCACTACGATTATATCAGTGAAGTGTTAGACTTTTTAGCTGGGACACCAATTAGATGAACAAAATAAGGGTTTTTGAAAGTATTAGAGAATAAGTTGACTTTCTTTTTCAAGTAGACGTGGATCAACTTGAGCAACCTTCTCTCTCCACCATTGAGCATATTCTTGCATTGATTCATGACTTCCTTTCTCTAATGCTAATAGACTAGATCATTCTAAAGTCATGTCCATGTTGTATTTTTACTACTTAATGAAGAGATGTATGAGGTATTTCCATCCTCAGATCCTGGTGTTATATAACTTCACGTACTAGATTAGTGCTACCCCAATAACCTTATCATGAAAGAAATGCATTAATAATTTTCCATCGTACACAACTTCTATCATCTTGTTATAATAGGACTTGAGGTAAGTGGTAGGGTATTAAGTTCCAATGTACTTTTATAAACTTAGATATATGAAAATTCTTTAGTATAATCATGTTTAGGACGAGACACATTTCTGTAACTATTATGAGGTCATACAAGTCTACTCCTTTGATAGCCTTTATTCTTGCTTCCAGTCTTGATATCTTGTCATAATCAATGTCCTTATGAGACTTTATTTTTCAGGATTCACGTACTAGATTAGTGCTACCCCAATAATGTTATCATGAAAGAAATGCATTAATAATTTTATATAATACACAACTTCTATCATCTTGTTATAATAGGACTTGGGGTAAGTGGTAGGGTACTAAGTTCCAGTGTACTTTATGAACCTAGGTACATGAAAATTCTTTGGTATAATCATATTTAGGACTAGACACATTCCTGTAACTATTACAAGGTTGTACAAGTTTGCTCCTTTGATAGCCTTCACTCTTGCTTCCAATCTTGATATCTTGTCATAGTCAATGTTCTTATGAGACTTTGTTTTTCAGGATTTACTAGCAAATGCATTAATGGTTGTTAGGCCTGGTATACGTATTATAGGCTACACAAAGGTTGTGGCCTGTCCTCTCACCCTTTCTTCAGGTTGGATTATTGCAAAAGTTACTATTTAGTATTTGTTGAACACTGATAATTAATTTTAAAACTTATTCTAATAGTATTCAATGTGTTCTATTACATAAAAGAGGATGAGCATAAGCTTTTAATAGAATTTAAAGTTCATGTTTAATGTAATGAAGACATGTATAATTTCACCTTTATAAATATAGAAGTGAGGCCGCTTTTAACAAGAGTTAGGGTTTTTTCTTGTAAATATTCATAAAAATAAAATACTAGCGCATCGCCGTAATAGTGCTAAACAGTTGTAATCCTCTTTAAGAATTTGGATAGTATTATGTCTCTAGTATCTTTTATTCTACAACAAAAATTTTGATTTAATCTGCGGACACCAATAACTTTAGTAAGGTTCAAGTTCTAATACTAATTGAAGATTTAAATTACAAAATACCTTCTTATAAGTATAATTCTATCAAGTGAAAAGACATTCATTACAAACTAATGAGGGATTGTTAATGTAGTTTGTAAATGAATAAAAAAGAAAAAGATGTCTATCCCTCGTTGGAAAAAAACACTCCCTCCTAATGTTAATAAGTTTGGGTTTCTATTATGTAGTAAATTAAGTGAAAGCCATCATGGAATAACTCTTCTAGTGGGCTTCCTAATGCTATTATATGGATATTTATAATATCAAAATATGGCATTTGGCACTTAAGCACTTAGAAACTTAATATATCAATGAGATTAATTTAGTTTTTATTTAATTTTTGTAATTGATTTGGATATTTATGATTATTAAGATAAAACTGAATAGCAATTATTCAATTTAATTTAAGGTATAATTGTTTCTTTAACAATTATATTATTTTATCAACTGTCATAATGTTTAATTAAAAGACATAATGTTTTATTGTTATGTTTCAAGTCTATTAAAACTTATTACTATACAAAAAATAAAATATAACGAAAATAAAACCTCTTTCTATTTTCTGTCTTATCTTCTTATTTTTTTTAGTGGTTTAGAGAGTTTAGTTATATTCTGAAGCTATTGTCTCTATATGGGATAATTAAATACCTTAAAAATAATGTTTTCATGCCTTTAAGTCAACTCCATATTTGTTTTCATCCTAAAAGATTTATAGTGCATTGAACTTAATTGTCCAAGCCTACCCATCTCAACCAAAAAAAATAAAAAGAAAACCTAAAAATAACCAACTTAGATCTACTATCTATATGCTACCCACACCCCATGCTAACACTCATGAATAGAATTCTTAAAAGCACAAACAAATAGACAGAGAGAGAACAAGAGAATCAACTCATTTTTGTTGTCGTAGCCACTAAGTTTCCTCTTATATCACGAATGATTGCTAGACTTGTCTCTTTAGGATGATTACGAAGCCATTATTATTAACCCTGTTCTAGCACTCCTTTAAGCCCCACATGTAGCCTAAAGTGTTATTGTGCTCCTTAGACACACCTCATGCACTCGCTTTATATTTTTTTTCGTAGTAAATTTTTTAATTTATTCTCTTGATTTTTTATCTAGGTAATCAAATCTCTAGTTTCTTAATTATAATTCAATAATTTGTTGATATTTGCATAGATTCATATTTTTATGATATACTTTGATGCTTATTTGTTTATCTAATTGTATCTTACATGAATGTGTGATTTAGATCTAGAAATTAGAGGTTTAATTAAATAATTTTAAGTAGATTTAATAATTGTGTTTATCCATGTTTGCATAAGACTTGCTCTCATGAGGACTTGATATGGCATGTTGTATTTATAGTCTATATCTTTTTTTATTTATTAGTTAGGAGATGAGGTGAAAGATATATTTATAATATAATTTTTATTTTTCTACAAAAACAACTAAGGAACCTTTTGCTCGATAATAAACCTAGCTTTATGCTAGCCTCCTATATAGAAATCAAAATCAGCCACCAAATAAAAGGTCGAGAAACATACGGAGCCCAGCCGACTATTTTTCATGTCTATAAGCTGCATATTATTTCCTCATAATTTGTAGTCCTATATATTGTTTGGAGTTGCCTCTCTTAGTTCTAGAATATGTGACGACTCGTATTTGAATAATGGAGTTTTCTTGATTTTTTTATAGTATTTTTTATTTTTATTATCTTTATTATCTTTTTTTATTTATTTTTCTTTTTCTTTTTGTGCTACTAACAAATTTTTTTGTGCACTTTTTTTAAATGATAGAATTAGGCATTATACTCAATTTTATTTTTAAATACATGTGGATATGGGTTTAAGGCTCATGTCTTTATTGTTTTGGTATTTTATAAATTTTCCTTTAAACTCATGTTTTATTTTTGTGATTTAATATATGAATTTGTACTTAAATCCAAATCCAAAATTATTGTTTAAGGCACCTTTTGTTTTGTGAAAAACAGTTTTTTTTAAGTGATTTCCACGAGTTCTTGAAAAGTAAATTATTTTTTAATATTTGATAATATCATTAAAAATAAATTGAAAAATATTTTACAATACTTGTTTATGTTATGAAAAATAATTTAGAAAATAAGATTTAAGTTTTTTTAATTTTTTTTCTAATTTAATAAAAAATAAAAACCAAATCTAACATATAAAAAAAAAGTTAAAGGAATATGAAATTAAAAAAAATAATCTTATTTCATAAATCATCTCAAATAAAATAAATAACAATCAAAATAATAAAGATCAAATCTGATAGATAAAAAAATTAAAAGATGATAAAATTAAAAAAAATACAATTTTATAAATTATTTCATATAAAATAAATACAATCAATATAATAAAAACCAAATCTAATAGATAAAAAAATTTCAATTAAAAAAAATCAAATAAAAATCAAAAAATAAAAATCAAAGTTGATATATAAATAAAATTAAATCAAATTTTAAAGGGTGATATTAAAAAAAAAATTCAAAACAAAATATATAGTAATCCAATAACTAAGAATCAAGTTCGATATAATAAATAAATAAAAATATATTTTTAATTTTTTTATAACTTCTAAAAGGTTTTTTTCATCCAAAATAAATAAATAAATAAAAATAATTTCTTAAAAACTAAACCAATTTTTTTTTTTATTGCAAGTGTTTTTAGTTAAACTTTTTTAACAATAAATAGACACAAAAAAAATTAAAAATAATTTTCATAAAACAACTTGAATTAATATATATTAATTTCAAAATGAGATTCTAGCCCCAACTTCTATATTTGCCCAATGTCTTTTAGGTGAGCGATTTTTCTGTCTTCAAAGCACCCTATCTAGGATTAGCTTAGTACGGTGCTTGGGCCAGGAAAAGCAGAAAAAAATCTATCACGAAGATGACACAAATACACTCAATGACACATTACAATACTGAGGTTTTTTTTTTTTTTTTTCTATTATTTATCCTTTTACTTTTATAATCAAGTAAAAATATGAAATATGGACGTAGTTTCCATGACATTCATTTTGGGTGTAAACTCAAGTCACTGTCAGTTCACTTATAAGTATATTTGAAAACATGCTGATCACAAAACCGGCTGAGAAAGAGAGATGAATCTCACAGGTGCCTGGAACAAAATTCACCACCCGCTTTCACAAGCATAGTAGGAAAAATGCAACAAAAAATTGAGGCTAACACATGTTTTAATCCTCAAGCTCAATAATCTTTGAGCACAGATGCATCCCCAACTTTCTGGCAAACAACTACGCTGTCATGTGACTTTATTACTCCAGATGCAAGAGCAACCTTTAGAACAGACTCATTTGTACCACTAGTAGATTCCGACTGCAGAGTCGTATCGGAAACCAGTATTCAATGAATGCTACACCCCAGAAAAAGACATCTGTTTGAAAACTAATTTGTACCAATGCTATAACAAATTCAAGACAGGTCCAGGGATCTCATTAAAATCTATCTGCGGCATGAAGTTAAAGTACTCTCAATCACGAGCCTATACCTCTAGTTATAACAAGCCAATTCCAGGTCCAGCACATGCCCTGAGTAAAACCCTAATCTGGTTTCATTCATTCACACCAAGGACTGGGAATAGAAATCCCACCCTGGCACCTGGAGAATTTCAGTTGGGATGAGACCAACCTAGCTGTTATATTGGGATATAGACGATCAAACACAATAACATGATCAGTCCATGTCATGGCATAAGTTGTCAACCTATGCTAGCCACTACAGTTACCATCTACCAAAGACACAATAGATGTTTATCATGCTCATGGAATGAAACCTGAACATGTAAAGACAAATATGCTCTCGTCCTCGAACAAAAGATGTGGCCAAATCAGAATTATTGATGAATAGTGCTTACAGGATGTCTAGGATCAGCGACCATAGGAAAGAGACCTCTGACAATGAGTGATTGCCTTGCCCGGACATTGATATGGAGGTTCATTAACTTTAATGTCAAGAACATGCAAGTCAAAAACAAATTGTGGAATTTTATGATACCCTGTAGCTTTCAAATAAGTTGGAAACATGCAAAGCAAGATAGACATTTCTCAATGTAACAAAACACAGTGGTTAAACAATAATCCTTGATTTCATATTCCTAAATAGCTATTAAAGTGGAATTGCATCAAGGGGATATTGTCTCCTTCGTAATTAAAATAGGAAGCATTGGAGTTGGTCCTAACAGAAGAAAAGAAAAACAAGCCTGCGCTTTAAGTCCAACCACATCAGTTGAAGCTACTATGAGAACGCAAAATCCACAAAATATAAATGTCATAAGCAATGTGAAGTACTTGTCATTTTCCATGCCAGACAGGGGTGGGGTTGACAGGTTGTTTCAAGAAATCAATCCATAAATTTTGTAAGATAATAGGGGCAATCATCATCCCCTCAATTCTTTTTTAAGTCATGAATTGAGTGCCATGTCACATCCAGAAATGAATTTGGGGAAATTATCAAGGGTTGAACAAGCATCTCACAGAAAAATAACCCAACAAACTTCACTAGATCAAGCAAAAAACAATACCTCAAAGGCCCCTCTAAAGCTCCATTTTAATTGATTTGTCTTAAGTCGAGGGATGACAACAGACAGAACTGGTATTGTTGGCCTATACTTGGCAATCAATCTGTAAATGTAATGTATTAAACATTTGCACTCAATCTTTAATATGAAATTCTACATCAGATATTAAAATTCTAGACTGATGCGCACTAGATCAATTGACCACTGAAAAATGAAGATACATAAATAGAAAGATACCTTGCAGCCCTTCCTGAAGAAGTGAAGCATATAATGACCATGCCTCCACCTTGATGGCTGCTCGTACCAAGTTAAGTGAAAAATATTGATCAGAAATGCAATTGAAAACATTGAAATGCTTCAACAATACCTATAAACTGCGCTCACAAAAAAGTCATTAAAGAAAAAGTCATGAAATCAACAATACCGCAGATGACGCAATGGACTCAAGGTGGGTCATTGGCTCTCCAACATATTTGACAGTTTTCTTGAAATACAAGTCTTGATTGAAAACCTTCTCTGCCTGATGGGATGTTACAAAAGAATGAAAAAGGCTACAGGGAACAAAGTGAAGTAATCCAACTATAACTGAAGATACTTTTGCTGCTTTAGTCAAGTATCACGATCAAGCACTGATATAAACATAATGATAACAGGATAAGAGTTTCATGCATTCTATTTTTCAATGTATTCTGCTGATAAATAGAACAGAACTGCAATACTATGTCAATTTTCAAGAATTCACAATAACTAATTCCAAATAAGATATGTCATGATACTAAAGCCCTCACGATATCTAAAACCGATAAGATACACAGAATTTAAGGCATCAAAACATGCATACAACAGTTCAAACAAGAATAATGAAACACAAAAAGATACACAGAATGAAAGTTCAGATAAGTAATTAACTCCATGAGGAACAAAACAAATGAATTTTGTCAAGTTCATGTTGTTGTGCAACTATATTAAATAATCATTACAGGATCCACTCACCTTCCAAGCAACAACTGCAAACACCATAATGTTTTATGAAGTCCATTAACAAAGAAGTATGAATGCAAGAGACCATTTCTTTTATTCAAAGTTCTAACTTCTTGTGTGTCCCCATGGCTACCCAGATTTCTACATAATCAAACATTTCAAACTCACTAAAGCATCATAAAGCACTAAGTTTGATCTGTATTTTTAGAGTGGTAATTTGCATTACATACACCTACCCTTAACCAATAATGGTCCATCAAATAGAAAGACAGAACAATTACTACACCAACAGTATGTTTGCAGAAATGATGAACGAATATATAGAAAAAACCTCAGATAGTCCATCAAAATTGATGGGAAGAACTTCAGAAGAAGCTTCCCGTTGTTGATCTGGAGTCAGAATAACAAAACCATCTGCCAGAAGTGAAATGGGGCTGCCACTTTTTATTAACAACCTGCAACTCAGCTCCCACAGTGTCGAGCCAAAAAAATCATAATAATAAAAAAAAATTCAATCGAAAGCAATAATGAAACTGCAGATCTTAAACTAATCATAATAGTAGCAGTACAATACTTACAGATTTTGATGGCTCCAGAACTGAAGCCATCCTTATAGGCTCCTCCTATAGCAAATGATTTGAATGCATCCTTCTTTCCAAGTTATTAATCACCACTACGCTCCTCTTTAAATCATTAAAGACAAACAAAGATTTCTCCCAAGGAAGGGGGGGTTTGTGGTTTTCTGACCCTCCTAAAGTCGCAATAACAATGTAGACAAAAGACCCGCGCCGCTGTGGATCGTAATTTTTTTTTTAAAATGAATTATTAAAGTTATAAATTATTCAAAAAAACTAATATAGATAAAAAAATGAATACAAACATTTAATCAATAATTATTTACTACGGATTGTAAATTTTTTAAAAAACTTTTTTTTTAAAAAAATTATATAAATTAAAAAATTAGTACAAACATTTAATCAAATAAATCAATAATTATTTATATAAATAAAAAAATTATTAATAATAACAAAAAAAAATAAAAAAAAAATAATATAGATTAAGATATTTAATACGAGTTATTTAACCAATTGTGTTCAATGAATTTATTTATAAAAATTAATATGTAATAAAAATCAACACATATATAAAATTTATTGAATAAAATAAAAAGAAAATAATTATATGTAAGGTTAGTCATATTAAAAATATTTTAAAAAATAACTTTTAAAATTTTAAAAAATAAGTTTAATATATATATATATATATGTATATATAAACACACTCAATATAATAATAAAAAATTGATGTTTCAAGAAGGCTAAATAAACCAAATAAATCACAAAGAGGCGGTATTAATAAAAATATAAATGAAAAAATTATTTTATGTATGCTTATAAGTCCATCCATATGCGTGTAGGTTTCTTTTTTATAAGGTTAATGGGGTGAACAACGTCTTCTTTATCTAAAACAAATGATAAGGCGTCATCTATAATTAGCTAGAATTTTTGTAATCCAAAATATTAAAGAAATACCTTTAGAACCTTATCTCATCAATCCATGACCTTAAAAAGTTATAACCAACCTAAAACAAAAAAAAATTCTAAAGCTCGAATCTGTTTTTATTTTAAGTTTTTTCAAAATAAGAAAATACTTAATCTTAACTTCTTTCATTATATTGAACCATTTAACACAAAAATTGACTATTTTAGTGGTCAGAATCGTTGTCAATGACAACTTTCTCTTTTTAAGTTGGAATCTAGCAAAACCCTTGATATATCATTTATATTTACCCAAAATCCAGCCATTGTGGTGGCAGGAACAAGATGACTCTTATTTTTTCAACCCAAAAACTTATTTTCAACTCGTTTTTAATCCAAAACACCAAGGAAATACCCTTAAAACCTTATCTAACCAATCTATGACCTTCTTGTTTATAAATGTTACATCTATGAGTGAAAGCCATTTTGCTTATATTACCAAGTTGATCTAAAACCTAAAAAATGAGATATAACTAATTTTTTTTCTTTCCATTTTCTATCAGATAGGAAAAGTTATTACATAGAATGTATTTCTCAGTAATTACCTCATAGATCCTACATCCATCTATATGAAGAAGAAATCATGTAAAGAAGAGGATTCTTATTTGTACAAATGGTACTTCGAACTTGCAATCAGCATAAATAAATTAATTATACTTTTTATCTTTTAAGTTATTCTACTAGATCAATTGCTAAAGACTTTGGTCTCTACCTATATATATAATAAGATCTTTTATTATATTCATCTATTCTTTCTTAGTCTACCGACATTACTTTTAAAGTTTAGAGGTAAAATGACATGACGAAAAGATTGATGTCTTTTTCCAAGTGCAGGAGCGTCGAAGTAATAAATAACCCGGCAAGACTGGGGTCGAACCACAGGGAGGTTAATTGTACAAATTATAAACAACAATTATAAATAACAACAATAGTAACAATAACAACAACAATAATAATAGTAGCAATAATAATACTAATAATACTAGTAGTAGTAGTAGTAGTAGTAGTAGTAGTAGTAGTAGTAGTAGTAGTAGTAATAATAATAATAATAATAACAACAACAACAATAAAGAAAAAGAAGAAGAAGAAGAGTTGATGAGAACTTTGAGATGAAAAATTAATGTAAGGATTAAATAATGATAGCAAACAATGTCAAGGTTAGAGGATCCACTAATGATATGTCAAACAAGTATAGTATAAACTCTTATTATTCAATTGGAAGCCACATACAAAGGAGGTTCCAATCATATTATAGATTGTTAACATGATTACATTAGTCATCTTATTCAATTAATGCTAATACTTGTAAATTTCGTCAAGCATTCATGATTATAACTTATGTTAACAACAAATCAAGTTCCTTTCATTGCTCAGGTGTCGGTTATACCATACAGTATGGGCTATGAAAGTGCCAAGCATTTATTGTACCAAGTGTTATACAACATAAATCAAGATTAGTCATTTAACAAGCAAAGTATTAAAGAGTGAACAAGATAACAAATATAAAACATGTTAGTATCAAACATTAAAGTCCATATTAAGTTTATACTATACTTATTCTTACACCATTAGTGTAACCTTTTCACCTTGACATAATAAACTTAGCTAGACATAATGAAAGAAAGAAAAATAGATAAACAAAATAAGAACATAAATAAGATAAAAGTTGACTAAGTAAAGGAAAGGAAATGAAAGGTATAAACTTGATATTAATGAAAACAAAGCATAAACATTACAAAAAATATAAAGAGAGAAAGCAAGAGCATGATTTTGATCTGGACACCAAGATGCCTAAATGCATGGCAAATGCCTCCTTTTATAGGCCAAAATTGGAAACTATTGATTTGATGACTACTTGATGAGTGGGTGACCAACTCTTGACTTGGTGACAATCTTTATCTTCTCTTGTCTGCCCAAAA
>NW_011500400.1:0-26889 GCF_000495115.2 Populus euphratica
ATATCCCAATAAAAAGCTTAGAATCCTTAATTTCACAATAGACTGGTCTCCTTTCTTCTTCTTTTTCTTCTTCTTCTTCTCTTTTTTCCTCAACTCGTCTTCTCATCTATGCTCAGATATGTCTTCTTCTTCTTTCTTCTCTTCTCTTCTCTTCTCTTTTCTTCTTTTCTCAACTCCTTCTCTTTTTCTTCATGCTTAGGTATGTCTTCTTCTTCTTTCTTATTTTTTCTTCTCAGTGTTTTTTTAATTAGTATACTTTATAAATTTTTTTTTTCTCTTCTTAGCTTCACTTGCAACTACATTAAGGTAAAAAAAAAATCTTCTTTTTTTTTTTCTTCACTATATTTGTTTTTTATTTTATTTTTAATTGTTTTTCTTCTTGATAATTGTATGAATGTTGTTGTAGGAATTTTTTTCATATGGGATTAATTTTTTATTTATAGGATTTTTAAATTTTTTTCATATGAATTTTTTTAGTAGAATTTATTTTTTTGTGTTATTTATTTGGTGTAAATTTTTTTGAGTTGATTTTCTTCTTCTTTTTTCCAAGAATTTTGAGTATTATAGAGTGTTGATTAATATTAATTTAATTATCTTATATTTTTGTAAAATATATATTTTTAAAAAAATATTTTAAATAATTACCTATAGAATTACATATAGTTTGCTTCTGAGGGGATTATTGACCAAATAAAATATTGTTTTAGTCGTTTATTCAGCTAGTAAATCCACCAGTAATAATTTTTTTTATTACTAATAGGCTTACCGATAGAAAAAAAAATTACCGATGAAGGATTTACCTACAAAGACTTCTCATTAGTGATTTCATTAGTAATTTTTTTTACTAATGGAATGGTAATACAAATACTGACTAAAAATTTTATCGGTAAATTTAAAAATTATGGTAGTGCTACTAATATAAGAAAAACAAACTATATTAGAGTAAAATATCCAATGATAAAACATGAATTGAGGTTTTTGTGGTTAAAATCCTTTTTGACAATATTATATGTTGATGGGCTTATTATCTTTCTTGTATTATTTTTGCTTATATCAAAGATAAATTAATAAAAGATTTAATGTATATTTAAGGATAAGACTAGCTCGATTAAAGATATAATGATGTACTAGAAAAACATATTATCATATAAGAATTGATTAAGCCATTGACCCTTAAATTATATTAAAACAAACTATATGATGGTAAGCTATCTATAGCCCTAATAATCAATAATTGATCATGGAAAAATGCAAATTGTCATTAAGTGAATTAATGTAGCGAGGGATATCTGGATTTTATTAAAAACCAATTCTTGTAATATCATTAAACATATTTAACTTTAGCTTAAAATAATTTTTTAATATAATATTAAAATCTCAATTAGCATCTCTTCATTTTTATCATTTTTTATTAAATTAATAGATTTTTGTGCTAGCTTTAAGTTAAAAGAAATTTGAGAAAGTGTATTAAGGAATTAATATAAAATCATTTCTAAAATAAATTAAGTTTAAATTTTTAAATTGATATCCAATAACTAAACTTTAAAAAAGAGTTACAGCCTCTTAATTGTGGTATATCTGTGCAAGCACTCCAAATTAAAACGATGTCAAGCTATGCTTGTATTTACATACGGCCCTCGATGATTGTGGGGGGCAAATTAAAAGCAGTAGCCTCGTGATCTCCTCGCCCCACACACTAAAATGTACCTTGAGAGCCTACAAATAATTAACTTGTTTTGGAGATACACTGTCGATATGTTTGTTCATGTGAAAAATTATAGATTGATTAGCTTTCATTTGTCAGTTTCATCTTTTCCATTGTTTATTGTCATACTCCATCGTTGTTTTTTCAGAAGGCATGCTCCCAGCTCGACATTCTCTCCTCTCTCTTTGTTTTACCTCTTTCTTTCCCATTTTTTCTATTTACTTTATTATCTTGAAATCAATTTCATACCAATGTTCTTGGACACCATAAAATTAAATAATCCAAGAAAGGCCATTTTATTTTGTTTTCTATCTGATTTTGGCATAAGAAGCTTGCATTGAAGATTCCCAAATTTCCCATGCTTTGGCTATTGTGTTTGTGTTTGTGTCCTGGGAGATTCTAATTATTAAAAGTCTTTATTTGAATTTTTTTTTCATATCCATGTTTTTTATAAAAATAATTTAGTCTCAAAATGATTCCTTTTAAATTAAATTCCTAAATGTCAAATTATAAACTTACTCAAAATTAATTGGCTAAAATATTAAATGAATTTATGTACAAGATAAGAGTTGAGTAGATTTTAAATAGGTGTATACATTTTCTAAAACAAAAATGTTGTTTCCTATAATATTATATGTCAATTGTCAGTTTTTTTTAAAATTTATTTCCATGACTTTAAACTGAGAAAATCTAGATAAACTTTAAAAGAGTGAAAGAAAAAATCTCAGTTATAGATATATGATATTATAGGAAGTAAATTTTTTTATTAAAAAATAAATAAATAGTTACCTGGAACACATTATAGTATAGCGTTTTTAACTTTCATACTCTATTTTTTAATATTTCACATGCCACTGGTGTGTGATGACACTAAGATTTATATCATATTATGAGTAAAACGATGAATTTTCCCCTATTATTAAAAAAAATAATACACAAATCGCTTCGCAAATCACTCTCACCCCTCCCCCCCGAATTTTCGATTGAAACTTGGAAAAAAATCCTTAAACAAAATTAATTTTGTCAAAATCAACCTGAATTGACATAGAAAATTGTGAGAACAAATTAAATGTTCTTTTCTTCTATGAAAGCAAGTGTTCAATGTAGATGAAAAGGGGATTGTCATTCGAGATGAAGGCGTGCTTAGAGCTTAAGATGATATTTTCACTACGAAATTATGTCTACCTATGAATTTGATGAAGTTTTTCGTTACAGGTCAACCTATCTTTCTTCTAATGTCAAAGTGTTATTGTGACCTCCAATAACTAAACTTTTTCTAGCACGGAATATTTTTTTCTAATTTGAAACAATATTATATAAATACTAGGTTGTTACTGATAAGGGATTCACAATCAAACTATTATACAATAATAACATAATATTTCATTAATATTTAAACAGTAAATCTGTTAGAAAAAAAAAATACTCATAAAATCATGAACAGAAATATATCATTGAAAAATATATTATTCATTATTTATATTATATTAATCATTCTATTAATTATATAATCATTAATGAATTTATCAACAAAAATAGCATGCCAAACAAAAATAATAATTCTGCATTCATTTCATTAATAAATTCATTGATGATTCTAACATATTACCAATGGAATAAACTTTTGGTAAGTTTATTGGTGATCATATGCCTATTACATCTAATAGTGACAGGTCCTGTAATTATTTTCCAACTATTTGGAACTTTTTTAGGGATTTAGTTCATCAGTGATTCTATATGTAATTGACAATGGCAAACTCCTGTAATTTTTTCAACTCCTGTAATTTTTTCAATTCTTTGTAACTTTCTAAAAGACTTAGTTCATCGATCATTCCATTAGTGATATAAATTCCACTAGTACTGTCATCATTATTTTATTTAATATTTAAAAAATTAAAAAAAGAATCATACTAAAAAACCAAATTTTTACTATTAATTTAAAAAATATTATTGAATACAATTTATATAGTGGATATAAGTTTGAGAAGGAGGCAGATCTTCATTTGAACTAGGAGTGCAACGAGGGAGACCACATGTACCAATGAGAGTTACCAATAATAACTCGATCATATTCACTTTATCCCTCATGACACGACCAAAAGATTAATGTCTTCTCTCAAGTACAGGAGTATCGAAGTAATAAATAATTTGGCAAAACCAAGGTCGAACCACAGGGAGGTTAATTGTATAAATTATAAACAACAACAACAATAATAATAATAATAAAGAAGTTGATGAGAACTTTGAGATAGAAGATCAATGTGAGGATCATACAATGATAAAAACAAATGTCAAAGTTAAAGGATCCACTAATGCTATTTCAAACAAATATAGTATAAACTCTTTTTATTACTCAGCTGGAAACCACACATAAAGGAGGTTCCAATTGGATTATAAATGGTTAGCATGATTACATTAATTATCTAATTCGAATAATGCTAATACTTGTAAATATTGTCAGACATTTATGATTTTAACTTATGTTAAGAATAAATCAAGTTTTTTTTATAGCACCAGTGTCGGTTACACAATACGGTTAGGCTATGAAAGTGTCAAGTATTTGTTGTACCAAGTGTTATACAATATAAATCTAGATTAACCATTTAACAAGCAAGATATTAAGAGTAAACAAGATAACAAATACAAAACATGTTAGTATCAAACATTAAAGTCCATGTTAAGTTTACACTATACTTATTCTTACACCATTAGTGTAACTTTTTCATCTTGACATAATAAATTTAATTAAACATAAGAGAAACATAAATAAATAACATAAGAACATAAGTATAGTAAATGAAATGAAAAACATAAATAAGAGATTAAGAAAAATACAATATGAAATAAAATTTAAACATTACAAAAATATAAAAAAAGAAATTAAAAATATGATCTTGATCTAGACACCAAGATTCCTCAATACATAGAAAATACCTCTTTTTATATGCAAAAATTAGAAACTATTGATTTGTTGACTAATTGTTGAGTGGGGGCTAACTCTTGACTTGGTGACAGTCCTTATCTTATTGTCTGAATAAAACATGATTCATAATATTAGAATTTGAACTAACCTTACTCATGAAAGTTCTAGGAAATTGTCTCAGCTTTCTAGAAAAAAAAATTGAGGTCATTTGGACTCTAGAACGCAAGGTATGGGCTGAACACTAAACAGTATCTAAACTGCAGGATAGATTTGGACTTCTATGTTGTTGCTAAGATTTGGACTTTCAAACAACAAAATTGAGTCTTACATTTCCATGAAAGTTTTAGACCTATGTCTTAGCTTTCCATCCATATAAAATAGACTTAAATCCAAGTTCTACAACTCTAATTATGATCCAATTATCGAACAGTGTTTCAGTTTGGACTAAACCACAATCTCTTTTCTAAACTTCACCTTTTCTTTATCCATTCAATTTCAGTATTTCAACTAATCAATCAATCTTTTCATTTATGCAATAGGCCTGCATTTAGAATGAATATTTACCATAAATTAAAGGTATCTTATGGTATCAGACATGTTATTATAAAACATGCTCTAGTTAAGGAGTTATTGATACTTCAAATGCAAAATGATGATATAAAACGTTGATAAAAATGCACATTTAAGTACTAATCACATCCCCCAACTAGCTTATTATAAGTTCCTGGTAATCAAAACATTAAAATAGAAAAATAATTTGCAAATCCCACAAAGTAAGGTATCATTCAACTTCAATTAATCTATCTAAATAAATAATTAGTATTTAAAAGTACATTTTATCAAGGTTTTATATTATCATTTTACACTTGAAGTATCAATAACTCCTTAACTAAAGCATGTTATCTAATAACATATCTCATAATATAAGATACCTTTAATTTATGGTAAATGTTCATTTGAAATGAATGCCTATCACATAAATGAAAGGATTGATTGATGAGTTTAAAAATTGAAATTAAAAGGACAAAGAGATGGTCAAACTTAGAAAAAAGATGGTAGTGCAGTACAAACTGGAATACTGTTCCGTAATTGGGTCATATCTAGAGCTGTAAATCCCGAATTTGGGTCTACTTTATATGGATGGAAAGGTAAGAAATAGGCCTACAAATTTCATGAAAGCCTAGGATTTAAAAATGCCACTTTCAAGTCCGAATTATAGCAACAACAAAGAAGTCCAAATTTGTCTTGCAACCCGAACACTATTAAGTATTTAGCCTATATCTAGAGTTATAGAAGTCCAAATGACATCAATGTTTTTTTTTTTGGAAAGCTGAGACAATTTCCTAGAACTTTCATGTTTTTAAGTGGTTCTAATTCTAACGTTTTTAATGATGTTTTGGGCATATAAGAGAAGATAAGAATTGTCACCAAGTCAAAAGTTGGCCACCCACTCATCAATTAGTCATCAAATCAATAGTTTTCAATTTTGGCCTATAAAAAAAAGCATTTGCCATGTATTTAGGCATCTTGGTTTCCAGATCAATATCATGCTTTTGCTTTCTCTCTTTGTATTGCTTATGTTTTGCTTTCATTAATATCAAGTTTATGCCTTTCATTTCCTTTTCTTTACTTAGTTAACTTTTATCTTATTTATGTTCTTATTTTATTTATTTATTTTTCTTTCTTTCATTATGTTTAGTTAAGTTTATTATGTCAAGATGAAAAGGTTACACTAATGGTATAAGAATAAGTACAGTGTAAACTCAACATGGACTTTAATATTTGATACTAACATGTTTTTTGTTTGTTATCTTGTTTACGTTTAATACTTTGCTTGTTAAATGGTTAATCTAGATTTTTGTTGTATAACACTTGGTACAACAAATACTTGGCACTTTCATAGCCCAACCGTATGGTCTAACCTATACCTATGCTATGAAAGGAGCTTGATTTGTTGTTAACATAAGTTATAATCATAAATGCCTGATAATATTTACAAGTATTGGCATTATTCGAATAAAATAACTAATGTAATTATGTTAATAATTTATAATATGATTGGAACCTCCTTTGTGCGTGATTTTCATTTGAGTAATAAGAGTTTATATTATACTTGTTCGAAATACTATTAGTGGATCCTCTAATCTTGACATTTGTTGTTATCATTGTTTAATCCTTACGTTAATCTTCCATCTCAAAGTTCTCATCATCTTCTTCTTCTTTATTATTATTATTACTACTACTTCTGCTACTGTTGCTACTGCTACTATTATTATTGTTATTATTATTACTATTGTTATTGTTGTTGTATTATTGTTATCTATAATTTATACAATTAATCTTCTTGTAGTTCGACCCCCGTCTTGGGGAGTTATTTATTACTTCGACACCCCTACACTTAGAAGAAGACATCAATCTTTTGGTCGTGTCAAGTTTTTGGCGTCGTTGCTAGGGAGGTAAGCTCTTGTACAGATTATAATATTTATTTTATTTTTTCTTTTCACTTTTCTTGTATATAACTTTGTTTATTTTCTTTTGTTTCTTGTTCTTTTGTTTTCTTCTTCCTTTTATTCTATTCCTACACGTGCATGAGAGTGTAGTCATGTACATTAAGTGGTAGATTTTGTAGGGTATCCTCATCATTTTCAGAAAATATGGTCGAAGAAGATAACCAGTCGCTTCATAATGAGAATAATGAGAATAACCTTACTAGAACACTTAGAGACCACATGAATCCCATAAAAACAAGTGCACCATCATGCATAGTTTTCCCTCCTGATGTATCTCATGTTAATTTTAAGCCAAGTATTATTCAACTTTTACCTTTTTTTATAGTTTAGATTTAGAAAATCCATACTTGCATTTAAGGGAATTTGAGGAGGTTTGCAACATGTATAGATCTGTAAAAGTGCCTAAAGAAATAATTGAAGATGTGTTAGTACAAGTCGATAAATTTATTTATCCTGTGGATTTTATTGTCTTAGATACACAACCTATTGAAGCATGTAATTCATTTCCTCTTATTTTAGAACATTCATTTCTTGCAACTTCTAATGCTTTGATTAATTGTAGGAATAGATAGATCTATTGAAGCATGTAATTCATTTCCTCTTATTTTAAGACATCCATTTCTTGCAACTTCTAATGCTTTGATTAATTGTAGGAATGGACAGATCTGTTGAAGCATGTAATTCATTTCCTCTTATTTTAGAACATCCATTTATTGCAACTTCTAATGCTTTGATTAATTGTAGGAATGGACAGATCTGTTGAAGCATGTAATTCATTTCCTCTTATTTTAGAACATCCATTTATTGCAACTTCTAATACTTTGATTAATTGTAGGAATGTACAGATGAAGCTATCTTTTAGAAATATGACATTGGAGATGAATATTTTCAATATTTGTAAACAACCTAGAGATGATAATGATTCACAGGAAGTAAATCTTATTAACAAATTAGTTTATGATCAATTTGAATCTACCATGAGCAAAACAGAGTTTGATGAATTTGAAGATATGCAAATGATTTATTCTCAGGAAGAAATCACATATGAAAAAAGCACCGAAAATATTGATGTGGATCTTTTGTCAAGAGTGACAACAGATTCTACATCTGACATCACACCAATCGATGATTACTTTCATGATGAATCCTTACTTTATCTTAGTCCAATGCCTTGGTATGATAAAAATATTAATTTCTTACTTTAGGAGATTTGTTAACTCATTGGAGTATCAAGATAAAGGAAAGTTTTTGAATGAAGTGAAGAACTTTTATTGGGATGACCCGAACTTATTCAAATATGATCCTGATCAAATGTTTCAAAGATGCATTCCTCCTGACAATGAGGTAAGTAGTGTCATTAAACTTTGTCATTTTGAAGCGTGTGGGAGTCATTTCTCGTCAAAAAAAATAGTTGCGATAATCTTTCAAAATGGATTTTATTGGCCCACCATGTTCAAGGACAAGCATGCATTCTGCAAAACTTGTGAAAATTGTCAAAAAGTTGATACTGGTCAAAAAGTTTTGCTTTATAATTCTTGACTCTATTTATTCCTTAGAGAGCTAAGATCAAGATAGAGCAGTCCCTTTATTGATAAACATGTGTATCCTTATACGACTTTGATTTTAAGAATCCAAAGAATAACAATGTTTTTAAGTCTCTCTTACCCCAGTTAAATGGCGGATAACGGTACTCTGTGACTCTTAAGTCAGTTCTTTCAATTTTCTATGATAACTGATATCTATGAATATTTTTGTTCAATTCTTTGTTTCTTCTCTTCTCTTTGCATCTCTTTTCCACTTCTCATCGTAAAAAATAGACACCACTCTTGAAAAATTAAAAAAGCACTTTCCCGCTTTGCCTCAAAATATGATTAGAAAAATTTACCGAGTTACATGTGCAAGATTGAGGTTGTTAATGAACCATGGAATTCCTGAAGAGATTAGCTAGCTAATTGAAGTAAAGGTTCGATTATCAAAGTGAGTCTTCCAATTCTTTCATTTAGGATATTGAGGACAATGTCTTATTTTGGTTGAGAGGAGAGGGTAGTTCTTGATATTAAAAAAAAATAACTATGTTTTTTATTTCATAAACCATTTGCAAACTGTTGTTACTAAGATGACAGAGTAAGGAGGAATTTTATTGACTCTTGAGACATATCTTGGTTAATATTTTTCAATGGTTATTTGCAATATTCTTAACAATGTCTATCATAATGCTTCTTGAAATATTCAGGTTTACAAACTCTCGCATTATTATCTCTTAATTCTGCTTATATACTCATCTAACATGTATTCTTAAACCTTAATTTTCGCACACACACTTTAATATATGATTGTGTGTCGTACATTAGATTATTAAATTATTGATATTATTTTGTTAAAGGTAACAACTAAGGGAAATAGATAGTATATAATTTGAAAAAAAAAGAGCAAAAAAAAAAATCATGATAGTAAAGATATAGATAAGTTTGGTTTCCTAACCTCCCTAACCTAAGCAATAAAACCTGAAGGGGTGTTTTAACACCTAATACCATAAAGTCAACTGACTTAGGAGCTATTGACCAAACGCTTATTACATGAGTTAAGGAGAAAAGCTTAAGAAAATCAAACATTGCACTATCTACGTATGAATATCTGCAACTTGAGTTACTAAGCTCGTAGGACTGTCTCAACATCTAATGTCCTAAGACCAATTGGTTTGGAAGTTATTAGCCGAAAGCACGTTACATGGATTAAAAATGCATTGTGTTTTAAGTTTTATATATATATATATAAAAGAAGAAAAAAAAATCTCAACCCAAAGAAGTTAACCTTAAACATTAGAACAAAAATTTTATTTTCTTCTAAGAAAAGTCCATAACTATATATTGATATATTGAGCACAAAAGGAAAGTTTATTAATATCTTGTTTAAGAGGTAGTGAGCAGATATATAAATTTAATGAGAGTTTGTTTATCCGGATAGATTAATAGAAGTTGAATGATGAATACCTTGCTTTGTGGAATTTGTAAATTTTATTTTATTTTAACGCTTTAATTACTAAGGACTAGTAATAAGCTGGTTGGGGGGTGTGATTAGTATTTAAAAGTGTATTTTTTGATATTATCATTTTGCACTTGAAGTATCAATAACTCCTTAACTAAAACATGTTTTATAATAACATATCTAATAATATAAGATACCTTTAATTTGTGATAAATGTTTAATCTAGATTTATGTTGTATAACACTTGGTACAATAAATACTTGGCACATTCATAGCTCATATTGTATAGTATAACTGACAAACTGACCTATGAAAGGAACTTGATTTGTTGTTAACATAAGTTATAATCATGAATGCCTGAAAATATTTACAAGTATTAGTATTATTTGAATAAGATAACTAATGTAATAATGTTAACAATTTATAATATGATTGGAACCTCCTTTGTGTGTGATTTTCATTTGAGTAATAGGAGTTTATAATATACTTGTTTGAAATATCATTAGTGGATCCTCTAACCTTGACATTTGTTATTATCATTATTTAATCTTTACGTTAATCTTTCATCTCAAAGTTCTCATCAACTTCTTCTTCTTTTTCTTTATTATTATTATTACTACTATTACTACTGCTACTATTATTATTGTTACTATTGTTACTATTGTTATTGTTATATTATTGTTATTTATAATTTATACAATTAATCTCCCTATGGTTCGACCCCGATCTTGTCGGGTTATTCATTACTTCAATACTCCTGCACTTGGGGGAAGATATCAATCTTTTGGTCTTGTCAGTAAACAAACTCTCATTAAATTTATATATCTGCTCAATACCCCTTAAATAAGATATTAATAAATCTTTTTTTTTTGCTTAATATGTGAACACATAGTTATAGGGCATTACTTGGACGAAAATAGAATTTTGTTCTAATGTTTAAAGTTAACTTTCTTGGGTTGGGATTATTATCTTTTTTTTCTTTAAATATATATACATTTAACATAATGCATCTTTAACCCATATAACGAGTTTTCGGCTAATGAATTGTAGACTAGTTGGTCTTAGGGCATTAGGTGTTGAGTCACCCCTTTGAGCTTAATAACTTGGGTTACAGCTACTGATATGTAGATAGTGCAATGTTTGATTCCCTTAAGCTTTTCTCCTCAACCCATGTAATAAGCGTTGGGCTAATAGCTTCCAAGTTAGTTGACTTTAATGTATTAGGTGTTAAAACACCCTTTCAGGCTTAATTGCTTATGTTGTGGAGGCTACGAAATCAAACTTATCTACGTTTATATTATCGTCATTTTTTTTATTTTTGTTCTTGTTTTTTTTTTTTGCAATTTATATACTATCCATTTTTCTTAGTTGTTACCTTTAACAAAAGAACATAAATAATGTAATAATCCAATGTGCAACCCACAATCATATGTTAAAGTATATATGTGAAAATGAAGGTTTAAGAATACATGTTAAATGAGTATATGAGCAGAATTAAGTAATAATAATGCGAGAGTTTATAAACCTGAATATTTCAAAAAGTATTATGCTAGACCTTATTAAGAATGTTTACTAAGATGCGTCTTAAGAGTCACTTTAGCAAAAGAACTTATTTACTCTATCATCCTAGTAACAACAGTTTTGCAAATGGTTTATGAAATAGAAAACATAGTTAGTTATTTTTTTTAATAATATCAACTACTACCCTTATCCCCCAACCAAAACGGGATATTATCCTCAATGTCATAAGGTAGAAAGATAGAGTATAGAAGATATCACCTGAAACACCGAATACTAATAAACCTGAAATACACTTAAACAAATATAAATAACAAAACAAAATAATATACTATTAAGAAAACCAAAAGACAAAAGAATTCACAAACGAAGGCTCAAATCCAATCTAAACTTTTTATGGCTTTTCTTAGTTGACTAATTTATGTGACTCATGGAGGGATCAATTACAGAAGTGAAAGATTATAGTTGGTCAATTAATTGTTCAGCAGTAGCAGTAGAGATTATAATTTGTCGCGCCAAAGATGTTAGAAATTCCTATTCCACAGCATGATCAATAAAAGACAATAATTTATCATAAAAACCATTAACATTTAACAGACCTATATGTTTATAATGAATGTGTAGTTGGGCCTAAAAGGAAATATGAAAGATCTCTTTCAATGTGCTTAGACCATCTAGTAAGGCAATAATGGCATCAGCGTGCTTAAACATTGCATTCATTTAATCAGACATTAAAGAGACCTGTAGTTCCTCTCTAATTATCTTTTCAATAATGTCCCCACTTGCTAAAACTTTAGGGACAACTCTCAAAACTTGACTATCTCCTAAAACTACAGCTATTGACACCCCCCCATTAACCCAAAACTACCTTCCTCATACACTAAATGAATCTTTCTCTCAGGTAGTACCTAACCAAGATGATTTGCTAATTCTAAAAATTTTATTTCTTCCTAGGACTAAATCCACCAAAAACACAAATGTTTCTTATATGATGACTTGAGGAACCTATCATTTCTACACATTTTTATATCTGTTGAATGTATAAGTTGAGTGGAAATGAAGGGAAGGAAGAGAAGATTTTATAAATGGGAATTTGAAAATGCAATCATACCACCTATATGTAGGCTAGCTGGAGACTCACTCTCTCTTTATTTATTTATTTATATTTTTTAAAAAAACATGTATATGTACAGATAATTGTGATTGTGGCTCACACCTTCCCTTAGTTTTACATCCAAGAACGGCTTAAACACCCTCTATGGGTCGAGGATAGGTTTCCCACCCAGTTTTCTTAAAAACTAGCAAATAGGGTCTTTTTTTAGTCAGATTTTCAAGACTATGTCGAACATGTTCTTTATAAAAATGGGATCATAAGTCATGAATTGTACTATGCATATCTCCATTATGATGAGACTTAAGAGTCAATTGAAGATTATCTAAAGACTCTTTATATTTTGAAATAAATCCCATATTTTAACAATTTTTATAGGTTTTGTAAACCGTATGTGATCCTTGAACATGGTGGGCCAGTAAAATTCACTTTGTAAAATTTTTTCAGTCCTTTTTTTGCAAGAAATGATCTCCACATGCCTTAGAGTGATAAAATTTAATAACACTACTTATCTCATTGTTGGAAATGCATCTTTGAAATATTTGATCAGGACAATATTTGAATAAGGGTCATCCTAATAAAAGTTTTACACGTCGCTCAAAAACCTTTATTTGCTTTCAATACTCTAGTAAACTGGCAAAAATCCTAAAGCAAGAATATTTTTAGCAAACCAAGGCATTGAACTAAAAGAAGGTAAAGATTCATCAGGAAAGTAATCATCGATTGGATGTCGAATTTATTGTCAATTTTGACAAATGATCCGCGATAATATTTTCAGTGCCTTTTTCATCCTTGATTTCTTCTTGTTTGGTTATGACATGAGAAAATAAAAGTGCTGGCAGATAATCAATCTTTTCTTTACAATATTCAGATTCAACATCTTCCTTACCCTCAAAAATTGACTCATCATCTTTGTCACAAGGTTCAAGAGTGAGTTTTTCAATAACCTCACCACTACAAAGAGTGATGGGCATCCATCATATGGCATCCATCTCGGACCTAAGTTGGGTTGTATCAATATTAAATAGGGTCGCCTAAGCTTGAACTTGTTCTTGTACAATCACCTAAACAATTAGGGATTGTTGACTTGATTTCAATTGTGAGGAACCAAATGTCGATACACTATGGTTTGTTTATCATATCCTTGGCCTAGTGTTAAAGATATCGTAAGCCTGATTTCTATTTAGTCTCTTGAAAGATCCAACCTCCAACAATAAAATCCAGATCGAGTTTCGGATGAGCCGAAAGATAGTCCCTATATCTCTCCTGCAATTGAGTATTATATGTTTTCTGCATAAAAAAACAAGTCAGTAAATTTAAGAAACAATGATAACTTAAAAAAAAAATTGTTGAAATCCAACTTACAACAGACTTTTGAGCATGTCTATTGATTAGTACTTAAAAGTGCATTTTTATCATGGTTTTATATCATCATTTTGCACTTGAAGTATCAATAACTCCTTAACTAAAGCATGTTTTATAATAATATATCTAATAATATAAGATACCTTTAATTTGTGGTAAATGTTCATTTTAAATGCAGGTCTATTACATAAATAAAAGGATTGATTGATGACTTTAAGAACTTAAATTGCAAGGGCAAATAGATGATCAAACTTAGAAAAGAGATGTCGGTGCAATCCAAACCGGAACACTGTTCGGTAATTGGGTCATATCTGGAACTATAGATCTCAAATTTAGGTCTACTTTATATGGATGGAAAGGTAAGACATAGGCCTACAACTTTTATATGGAGCCCAAGATCTAAAAAGACCATTTTCAAGTCCACATTGTAGCAACAACAAAGAAGCCCGAATTTATCCTCCAGCCCGAGCATTGTTCAGTATTTTGGCCATATCTGGGGTTCTAGAAGTCGAAATGAGCTGAATGTTTTACACAAACAAGCTGAGATAATTTCCTACAACTTTTATGTTTTCAAGTGGCTCCAATTTTGAAGTTATCAATGACTTTTTGGGCAGACAAAAGAAGATAAGGATTGTCACCAAGTCAAGAGTTGGTCACCCACTCATTAATTAGTCATCAAATCAATAGTTCCCAATTTTGGCCTATAAAAGGAGGCATTTGCCATGCATTTAGGCATCTTGGTTTCCAGATCAAGATCATGCTCTTCCTTTCTCTCTTTGTATTTTTTGTAATGTTTATGCTTTGCTTTCATTAATATCAAGTTTATGCCTTTCATTTCCTTGCATTTACTTAGTTAACTTTAATCTTATTCATGTTCTTATTTTGTTTTTTTTTTTCTTTCATTATGTCTAGCTAAGTTTATTATGTCAAGGTGAAAAGGTTATACTAATGGTGTAAGAATAAGTATAGTATAAACTTAATATGGACTTTAATGTTTGATACTAACATGTTTTATATTTGTTATCTTGTTCACTCTTTAATACTTTGCTTGTTAAATGACTAATCTTGATTTATGTTGTATAACACTTGGTACAACAAATGCTTGGCACTTTCATAGCCTATACTGTATGGTATAACTGACACCTGAGCTATGAAAGCAACTTGATTTGTTGTTAACATAAGTTATAATCATGAATGCTTGACGAGATTTACAAGTACTAGCATTAATCGAATAAGATGACTAATGCAATCATGTTGACAATCTATAATCTGATTGGAACCTCCTTTGTGTGTGGTTTCCAATTGAATAATAAGAGTTTATATTATACTTGTTTAACATACCATTAGTGGAACCTCTAACCTTGACATTTGTTATTATTATTGTTTAATCCTTACGTTAATCTTTCCATCTCAAAGTTCTCATCAACTTCTTCTTCTTCTTCTTCTTCTTCTATTATTATTATTATTATTATTATTATTATTACTACTACTACTACTCCTCCTACTACTAGTATTATTAGTATTATTATTGCTACTATTATTATTGTTGTTGTTATTGTTACTATTGTTGTTGTTTATAATTGTTTTTTATAATTTGTACAATTAACCTCCCTATGGTTTGACCTCGGTCTTGTCGGGTTATTTATTAATTCGACACTCCTGCACTTGGAAGAAGACATCAATCTTTTCATCGTGTCAAGTTTTTGGCGTCGTTGCCAGGGAGGTAAGTTCTTGTATAAATTATAGTATTTATTTTATTTTCTCTTTTCACTTTTCTTCTATATAACTTTGTTTCTTTTCCCTTGTTTTTTCCTTTTATTCTATTCCTACACGTACATAAGAGTGTGGTCACATACATCAAGTGGTAAACGTTGTAGGGTATCCTCATCATTTTCAGAAAATATGGCCGAAGAAGATAATTAATCACTTCATAATGAGAATAATGAGAATAACCGTGCTAGAACACTTAGAGACCACATGAATCCCACAAGAACAAGTGCACCATCATGCATAGTTTTTCCTCCCGATGCATCTCATTTTAATTTTAAGCTGGGCATTATTCAACTTTTACCTTCTTTTCATGGCTTAGAATTGAAAAATCCATACTTGCATTTATGGGAATTCGAGTAGGTCTGCAACACATATAATAATTTAAATTATAATATGAATACCATCAAATTAAAGCTTTTTTTGTTTTCATTAAAAGATAAAGCTAAAACATGGCTACAAAATTTAAGACCAGGATCCATTTGTGCTTGGGATGAAATGCAACAACAGTTTTAAAGAAGTTTTTCCCATCTCATAGAACAAACTTTTTCAAAAGACAAATCACCACTTTCACTCAAAAACCAGGAGAAACATTTTACCAATGTTGGGATAGGTATCGAGACTTGCTTAATACTTGCCCTCATCATGGTTTTGAAACATGGAGATTGGTTTCACATTTTTATGAAGAGTTAACACCTAGAGATAGGAAAATGGTTTGAATTGATGTGCAATGGAACTTTTGAAAATAAAGACCCTGATGAAGCAATGAAGTACTTAGACTTGTTAGCTGAAAATGCTCAAAATTAGGACACCGCGAGTACTTATAAGGTACCGACTAAAACTCAGCCTCATACATCTAGTGGAGGCATGTACAACCTTAGGGAAGATCATGACCTTCAAGCCAAGTTTGCATCTTTAGCTAGAAAAGTCGACGCATTAGAATTGAAAAAGAGTGGTCAATTAAAATCTGTTGAAAACATTGTGTGTCAAATATGTGAAACAAATGAATACTCAACCAATAACTATCCAACCTTGCCTTCTTTTAAGGAATGTCTTCATGAACAAGCCCATGCTTTAAACAGTTTCGAAAGGCCCAATCATAACCCATATTTACAAACATACAATCCTGGTTGGAGAAATCACCAAAATTTCAGTTGGAAGAGTGACAATGCACAAACTTCATAACCATAGTTTCAAACACACCATAATTTCTAAAATTATCTTGGATATGCACCTCCTTAAGCTCCACCCCCTACAAGAAATTTTGAGGAAACTTTGTATGTATTCATGGAAAAGCAAGAGACAATCAATACTCAACTTGCTCAAAGCATAACAGATTTTAAAGATACTCTTGCAAAATTCACATATGCTCTCAATTTTCAAGAGAAAGGTAAGTTTCCATCTCAACCACAGCAAAATCCCAAAGGGCAATACAATGCAAATGCAAGTAGTTCTGGAAGTCAACACATAGATCAAGTCAAATGAGTCATCACTCTTCGTAGTGGTAAGGTTATTAAAAAACCCACTCCTGAACCTTGTGAGAAAGATGATGAGTCAATCTCTAAGGGTAAGGAAGGGGTTGAATCTGAATATTGCAAGGAAAATATTGATTCCCTACCAGCATTTCTATTTTCTCATGCCATGACCAATCAGGAAGAAATCGAGGATGAAAAAGGCACCGAAAATATTGATGCGGATCTTTTATCAAAAGTGACAACAGATTCGACACCCGATATCACACCAATCGATGATTACTTTCCTGATGAATCTCTACTTTCTCTTAGTTCAATGCCTTGGTTTGCTAAAAATATCTATTTTTTTGCTTCAGGATTTTTGTCAGCTCACTAGAGTACCGAAGATAAAATAAATTTATTGAGCAATGTGCAAAATTTTTATTGGGATGACCCCTACTTATTCAATTATTGTCCTGATCAAATATTTCAAAAATGCATTCTCGACAATGAGGTAAGTAATTTCATTAAATTTTGTCACTCTAAAGCACGTGGGGATCATTTCTTGTCAAAAAAGAGGATTGTAGAAATCTTACAAAGCGAATTTTATTGGCCCACCATATTCAAGGAATCACACGCATTCCGCAAAACCTGTGAAAATTGTCAAAAGGTGGGATTTATTTCAAAACACAGAGAGTCTTTAGATAATCTTCTATTGACTCTTAAGTCTCATCATAGTCGAGATAAGCATCGTGCAATTCATGACTTATGAACCCATTTTCATAAAGAACATGCTTGACATAGTCTTAGGAATCTGACTAAAAAAGACCCTGTTTGCCAGTTTTTAAGAAAACTGGATGGGAAGCCTATCCCCGACCCATAGAGGGCGTTTAAGCCGTTCTTGGACGTAAAACCAAGGGAAGATGTGAGCCACAATCACAACTACCTGTACATACACATGCTTTTTCAAAAGTAAATAAATAAATAAATAAAGAGAGAGAGAGTGTGTGAGAGTCCACCTAGCCTACATATAGGTGGTATGATTGTCTTTCTAATTTCTCATCTATAAAATCCTCTCTACCTTCCTTTCATTTCTACTCAGCCCATACATTCAACAAATATAAAAGTGTGTAGAAATGGCAAGTTCCTCAGGTCATCATATAAGAAATATTTGTGTTTTTGGTGGATCCAGTCCTGGGAAAGAAAAGGAGTTTTTAGAATCAGCAAATCATCTTGGTCAAGTGCTAGCTGAGAGAAAGATTCATTTAGTGTATGGGGGAGGTAGTCTTGGGTTAATGGGAGGTGTGTCAATAGCTGTATTTTTAGGAGGTAGTCAAGTTTTGGGGGTTGTGCCCGAAGCTTTAGCATAAGGGGACATTATTGGAAAAACAATTGGAGAGGAACTTCAAGTCTCCACAATGTCAGCTCGAATGAATGCAATGTTTAACCATGTTGATGCCTTCATTGCTTTACCAGGTGGTTTAGGCACATTGGAAGAGATCTTTCATATTTCCTCTTGGGTCCAACTACAAGTTTGTTAAATGTTAATGATTATTATGATAAGTTGTTATCTTTTCTTGATCATGCTGTGGAATAGGAATTTCTAACATCTTCTGCACCACAAATCATAATCTCTACTGCTATTGCTGAACAATTGATTGATCAACTACAATATTTCATTCCTCTAATTGATCCCTCCATAAGTCGCATAAATTGGTCATCTAAGGAAAGCTGTAAAAAGCTTAAATTAGATTTGAGCCTTCATTTGTGAATCTTTGTGTCTTTTGGTTTTATTATTATGTTTTGTTGTTTCTTATATTTGTTTCAGTGTGTTTTAGGTTTGTCAATGTTTGTTATTTTAGGTGATATCTTCTATACTCTATATTTCTACCTTAGAACATTGAAGACAATGTCTCGTTTTGATTAGGGGGAGAGGGTAGTAGTTGATAAAAAAAAAATTGTTTTCCATTTCATAAAGCATATGCAAAATTGTTGTTACTAGGATGGCGGAGTAAAGGAGCTCTTTTGTTAAAGTGACTCTTGAGATGCATCTTAGTAACCATTCTTAATAAGGTCTACCATAATACTTCTTGAAATATTCAGGTTTACAAACTCTCGCATTGTTATCACTTAATTTTGCTCATATACTTATTTAACATGTATTCTTAAACCTTAATTTACACACACACACTTTAACATATGATTGTGGGTTGCATATTGGATTATTACATTATTTATGTTCTTTTGTTAAAGGTAACAACTAAGGAAAAGGGATAGTATATAATTAAAAAAAAAGAAAAAAAAAGAAAAAAAAATGATGATAATAAAAATATAGATAAGTTTGGTTTCGTAGTCTCCCTAACCTAAGCAATTAAGCCCGGAGGGGTGTTTTAACACCTCATACCCTAAAGTCAACTGACTTGGGAGCTATTGGCCCAACGTTTGTTACATGGGTTGAGGAGAAAAGCTTAAGGAAATCAAACATTGCATTATCTACATATCAGTATTTGCGACCCGAGTTATTAAACTCGTAGGGGTGTCTCAACACCTAATGCCCTAAGACCAACTGATTTGGGAGTCATTAGCCGAAAGCTCATTACATGGGTTAAATATGCATGGTGTTTTAAGTTATATGTATATATATATAAAAGAAAAAAAAAAGACAAAAATAATAATCTCAGCCTAAGGAAGTTAACCTTAAACATTAGAACAAAAATTTTGTTTTCGTCCAAGAAAAGCCCCATAATTATGTGTTGATAAATTGAGCACAAAAGAAAGGTTTAATAGTATCTTGTTAAGAGGTATTGAGCAGATATATAAATTTAATGAGAGTTTGTTTATCTGGATAGATTAATGGAAGTTCAATGATGAATACCTTGCTTTGTGGAATTTGCAAATTGTTTTTCTATTTTAATGCTTTGATTACTAGGGACTAGTAATAAACTATCTATTCATGAGTTATTGCACTCCTTTCTAATGATCCTTATTTTTCATATGGATTTTAACAAAAAGTTCAATTGATCTTGGATCGCATCTAAGCACTGTAGCCTAAAAAAAAAGCTATTGTTAGTAAATATTTTCATATAATACAATAATTAAAAAAAAATCTTACCATTTGCTTTGTATGTGAAACAAATAGAATGGATTCGCTGGTGTGCATGATAATAGTACTATGAATCTCCTTACTACAACTCTCTGTACTAGACTGTGACCACTACATGAAACACTCACATCATATGTTAAATATAAACATCCTAGTTAGCCTTTAAGATGTGCCAATGATTGAAATCTCTCCACACGACCATGTCTTTCTACCTAGAATAGCTCTTTCTTTTGCATATTTCTTTAATTTTTTTCTCATATTAGAAATCATGCAACCTGGTTCATAGAAAAAAAATATCAATTAAGATTACAAAAAATAAAATTGGGATATGTTTCTAAAAATATCACATTTTAAATTTAATCTTATCTAATGACACTATGATTCTCTCACTCTCTTAGAAACAACATTTATCATCCTCCTTCTAGTAAAATTCTTCCTTACATGTCAATTTCATAAAATGATTAGTTTATTAAAATAAAAACACTAACTGAATTAAATATTAGAAAAATTGTTTATGTATATACTAAACTTGAACTTTTCAAACCAAGCATTTATCGTAGGCTTCTATTCAAGACTTTTGGAAACTCGACTCCACTGTAACAAAGGCACTTTCATTGATGATTTCATCATCGATGTGATCGTGCAACCATCCTCCATATCTGTAAACCTAAAAAAATTTATATGTTCATTGAAATTAATTATTAAAAAAATATTCATTGATGTTTTTTCTTAATCATTCGGGAAAGGAAAACAAACTCATATGATGTGATTAGACTTTCACTTAGAAATATACTTCTTAGTGTATAACATCTTGCTCAAAAGAGACATCCCCTTTGCGAGTAGCCCTTGTTGTAAACTCTCAACTAAAATGTTTTTGAAATATAAAATTTTAACCTAAAGATAAAATGGGTTAAATTACGATTTAGAAAACTAAAATTTTAAGTTAAGGGTGAAATTGAAATAAAATAAAAAGTATTGAGACATAAAACAAAAGGGAGAAAAAAAACAATTAGAAGATTGTGAGGACAAATTAGAATGTGTGTGAGATTTGGGGTTGATGTATAATTAACCAAAGAAATTAAAATAAACACTATCTCTTATTCATGCTGGCTAGAATGAAGAAATTATAGAGGAGAAGAAAACTTCCATTTTCATTAGACTCTTCGTTGGAAAACAACTAAGAAACAAAGAAATTTACTCGAGATAGTAAGGATTTGTGAATCTAAACGCTTAAACACTTGAATACGAGAGAGAAGTGATGGAAAGAAAAGAGATTTATTAGAAAAGTCACAACAACAAAGAGGAAAAATGGGTAGGGCTTGGAAATTTTTGACTGATTGGAATCCAAAGTATGAAATATTACCTAGTAAGAGGTTCTAAACTTAACTTAGCAAGCTTATATGAAATGGTTAACAATTAAGGTTAAATGCATGAAATTTATGTTAGGCTTTATAGTAGAAATTTAGGGGAAATATGAATTAAACAAATCAGGTTAGATTAGGTTATGTTGGGTGCTAAATTAGGAAGAAATAATGAAGAAAAAACATAGTGTCCCTAAGGGTCTAATAATCCACCAATAGATGACTAAATTACATAAAAATAAGGAAAATGATTCTTAAAAGAGTTTAGTTATCTATAAAGTGTGATGACAACATCATGTTGTTAAGAATTGGGAATCAAAGAATATTAGCATATTTAGAGGTGAAAGATTATTATCTAGTGCTTAACTTCTTGTGTGAGGAAAATTCTTGATTAAAAATTTTAAAAATAAATCATGGTAAGAGAAGAGATTGTTATGCCAGTCAAAGAGGACATCAATTGAAAGTCAATATGATTATGTTTATGGTTATGAAGTATGGTATATTTGTGAATTTTTATAATGTATATGTTTTCATAAAATAGTTTTGACTAATTTAAATAAAAACATATGCTGGATCAATGGTTCTTAGAAGTTTAAAATTGTTGATACTATAACATATATTGAAGGCGAATGCTTGTTTGATTGAGAAGATAAATAGAATGTTTAATTTTTTCGTAAAGTTCATAGACACAAATTGAACAATTTTTTCTCATAACATTCAAAGGAGTTTAGGGCATGAAAATGATAAAATTTGGGATGAGTTTCTTAATAGAAGTTATAAACATGGACATTAACTTTCTAACAAGAGCAATCTTGTATAATTTAGAGTTATAAAACTATGAATATGGTCTAAAATCTAAGAGGAGTTGAGTTGAGAGATATGCTGGATAGTTTTAGCAAGTTGTGATATCGACAAATTTTGTTGAATTAAAGGCTAAATTAAATTTTTCTTTTTTTAGTAAAAATATAGTTTTTTACTTTAGTTTTTGAAAGAGATAATTTGCAATCAAAAATGAATTTTTATAATTTGAGTTATGATTAAAAAAAAAAACTATATTCATGAATGAATAATCTAAGTTGACTAAAATTAGTCAGCTTCTATTTTGTTTAGGAGTTATTTTTTTATATGAGACTTAATTTGATGGTGGTTGTAAGAAATAAATTTGAATGTGCATGTGTCTGTATCGGTTATAAAAGTTTTTCTTATTGAGTATACTATATAAAATGAATAGAATGAGAAAATAAAAATAAAATTTAATGAGAATTGAATTGGAATTAAATGTTAAACTAAAAGAACTAAACCTAGAATATTTTTATATGGAGTGAACATGAAATGAAAAGTAATGTGGTATATTTATTGATATATGAAAAACCACTAAAGCAGTGCAACAACAAGTAGGAACTACTAGAGCTTCGATAATAGATAGGTATTAGGCATCTTAACATTTTTCTTTACTCAGTATATGATAATAGTTTTTTAAAATGAAATGACATGTCATGTTTGTAATTTTGTTTTAAGATTAATCAAATTAGATTTATGATAATAGAATTAATGCCCTGTAAGGGGTAATGAAATTAGATTCCTAGAAATAGGACTAATACCTAATAAAAAGTGATGGAATTATATTCTCATAAATGTGACTGATATCTAATAATATCTAATAAGGGGTGATGAAATTAAATTCCTGAAAATAAAATTAATGCCCATTAAAGAGCAATGGAATTAGATTCTTGATAATGTGACTAATTTCCAGACATGGCAAAGGAACAAGGTACATGGAGAAGGGTATTCTTTGGAAAATAAATTTGAAAATTTTGATTTCTAACGAGGGGTTAAGGGGTTATTTCTGGAAATGGTTCATCACTTTAGGTTGATAATGACTAGAAACTTATGATATGATGGAGTTCTATTTAGGATAACTCATTTTTTTACTATCTATTTTTCTAATTATTTTTTAAAGTACAAAAAAAAATTAGAAAAATATGTTTTTGTCATTTTTGCATCATTTTCAATTTTTAATAGAATCTAAAATTCAATAATGCATTCAACTATTAATGCGTACATTTTAAAATCATTAATTATTATTTTTCTTATTGAGTTGATATTAATATTGTTTTTTTCATAAATATTAAAATACAAAAAAAATTAAAAAATTAAAAATAAAATATATAGACAAGAGGATCAAAAGTGCAAGGAAAAAATTAGGGACTAAAGTTAATTTGATTTGCTTGGTTACCAAGCAATTGAGAGAGAAAAGACAAAATTTTATGTATAAACAGTTAAGGAATCTCACACAAATGAATGGAAAAAAAATAACCATAACCTAATTTTTTTACATGATTCGCTTCCACTATACCAAAAAAAAAAAAAAACCAAGAAGCCACCTATTAGAAATTACCACCGTCCCTTGACCAATGCTTTCCCTCATCTTTTTCATCTCTAAAAAAATAGAAATCAAAATCCAAAACCATGACCACAGACAAACTCTCTTCTCTCTTCAGTTCACCACTCTCACCTTAAATAAACCCATATTTTCGTTACATAATCATCGTAAAACAACATAAGAAGTCTCTTCACCACTGTCAACAATACCCACGGCTGACCCCTTCAGTCGTAATCAATGCCAGCACCACCCAAGAGTGAATAAATAGCCAATAATAACCCTCCACCAAACCTAGCAGCCGACAGCACATATAGTTCATTTTTTTAACTGGCCCGTGGCAGACCCGACAACTCCAGCTTCACAACTTCCCTATCTCTCTACACAACAGCAACACCATCGAGACCAGTACAAATAGAAACACAACCCCTCTCTATGTCCAGTCACCTCACTACTGTCATGCACTCTCTCGACAACTGCCGCTACAGACTATGATCTCCACCAAAACTCTAGCTTGAACAAATGTTGATAGCAACTTCACGTTGCCATTGTTCCAGTGCTCCTCCAATTTCAATCTAGTAACTCTTGGAAATGCTAACATCTTGGAAGTTGATTTATAAACTCAAATAATCTTTTTGATAAAATTACTAAAATATTATGAAATATAAGACAATATTTATTGTTATGTATAATTTTGGACAATTTTAACATTTATATGGTTTGATGTGTGTTGAGATTTTGAAGTGATTTGATCATTTTATGGTAATTTTAAGTTTATTTTCCTAGAATCATGATTACTACTTGAATGTTAATTCTTGATTCATGATTTATGCTTAGGTTTGTGTTAATTTATTTAAGTTAGCATATGATTGAGTATAATTCATGTTTGATTTAGGAAGTTGCTTTTTTTTTAGTCGTAAAGTGATTGAATAAATGGTTTGCATGGAGTGGATAACATGGTTAAAATAAATTAATTAAAACGTATTTTTATGTTTTTGTCATAAAAGTCCTAATTAATTTTTAAAATTTTGAAAAAAAAAAGGTTCATTTTAAAATTATTTATAGGTTTCTCGTGTGTTTTTTCCAATAATTTTACCTAATATCAAGTTGTAGATTTATATTATAAAATACAAATCTAATATTAAAAATACTTAGTTTTCTCTGAAATTGCAAAAAACAATTTAAAAATTTCCTCATTTCAAAAATATAAAAAGTGTTTTTCTTTTGTGCTTATGACCAAATTCTAAAGATTCCTCATGCATTTTTTTTAAAAAATCAAATTATATTTTTATCATCTTTTAAAAATACAAAATGGAATCGTAACCTATTTATGATTATCCATTAGAGTTCGGTCAAAATACCAAAAATCTCACAACAATTACTTTGTTTAATTAATATTTGGAGTGTTAGGATTTAACTGTAGACTTTAATATTTGGGTATATAAAATTATATTATAAAGTATACCCTCAAGTATTAAAGGTACTTAATAGAAAATAAATACGATACTAAAATTAAAGCTTTAGAACGAATAGGATTTAACCTGATAAGGTAGAGACTTCCTCTCGAATGAATATTTATCTTGAACCTTAGATTAAACCAACAGATATAAACATGACTTAGATAAATAATCAATCAACAATACAGCTTACTATAGTTATGGTACACTAGGGGTGATGTGTCTTTTTCTTAGACAACTAGTCCTCTTACTCAAATTCTCGAAGACCATTAGGTTTTCTAGTGAACATGATATTAGACAGTGACTCCTCAAGTCATAATTCCATGATTAAACTCAAATCTTTTATAATTCAGGAGGCAACTTTGTTATTCAATGTCCTGTTTGCAACCACACTATTGATTAATAAAATGAAATTGTTAATAATAATGAGTTTACAATTTAATTGCATTATTATGGTTGTTTTTCTTGTTTGCTAATTTATGAAATAACATTATCTTTTATTGTGACAAATTATTTAGAGGTACTTCACAGCCACAAATTAAATGATAAATATTTAGGATAATTCTTGTTAATTTTGAATGAACATGTATTAGAAACCCTTTTTGTATTGTAATGGGTTATGTAACAAATGATAATCATATTGAAGTTTATATTGTTTTAATTAGTTCTTTTATGTAAAATTATGATAATTTATTAGTTTATTTTTATTTCAAAATTATAATTTATGTGATTGTGTTACACTAATTTCATATGGAGATTTGTTATTGTGAGGAAAAACAACAACAAAGTAGTTTTTCTTTTGAAAAAAAATAGTTACTAAAGTTTTGAGCATCGAAAGTATAAGAAATGTAAACATCCATACATGAAACAAATAATTGAAAAACAATATTATGAAATAGGTTGGCTAAAATCTTTACAAGATAAAGATGTCAAATATGAACTAATGAAATAGCCACAATTCATTTCAATTTCCACAAATCTTTTCAGACAACATCTACCATATATAACAACCACCACACTATTAAATTAGCCAAATAAAAAATAAAACATTCTTATTAAAAATTAAAAAAAATAACAATCAAACCAATTACATATGTAAACATTAACAAATTCTCATAATCAAGACTACCATAAAACAACATTAAATCACTATAAAATATACCAGAATTGAGAGAGAAAAAACCACATAGTTAAACATTTAGAAATGGAGAGGGAGAGGGAAAGAGGAGCAACTTACCTGGTGAGAGAGCAGG
>NW_011500400.1:26912-33720 GCF_000495115.2 Populus euphratica
GAAAGAGGAGCAACTTACCTGGAGAGAGAGCAGGCTAGAGATAGCAAGAGAGTGAAAGATTGCTAGGAGATATGAATAGGGAGTAGAAGGGAGGATCTAAAAGAAGTGGGGGAATTAGAGAAAAAGAGAGAGCAAGAGAGAGAGAGAGAGAGAGAGAGAGAGAGAGAGAGAGAGAGAGCAAGCAAAAGATTATGTTATCTATTTTGATTATGAATCACTAAAGCACTTGAAGGGATAAGGTAAGTTAAATATAAGGCATGTCAAGTGGCTAGATTTCATTGAGACCTTTCCATATGCTATAAAGTACAAGCAATGATAATATAGTGGCTAACGTACTATCTAGGAGGTATATTTTTCTTATATTTTAAATATGTTAAATATTTGTATGTATAATGATTTTGTTAATGTGTATAAAGCTTATAAGAAGTCAATCTATAGTAAGTTTTATAAACTTAATGATTATTTATTTAGAGAGAATAAATCTTTTGTACCTGATAGTTATATGTAAATTGTCTATGCTAAAAGATCATGAGGGTGGTTTAATGGCATATTTTAGTGTTAGAAATACTTTAGAAGCTTTACATGAACAATATGCATATAATGTTAAGAAAGGTCATAAATGTGTTATATTTGAACCAAACGAATAGGTATGGGTGCATATGAGGAATGAAAGATTTCCATCTCATTGGAGATTTAGATGCATCCTATAGAAGATGATTTATTCCAAGTTCTTAAATGAATTAATGACAATATATATAAAGTGGATCTTTCATATGAGTATAATGTTAGTGCTATTTTTAATATTTTTAATATTTCTCTATTTGATGCTAGTAACGATTTAAGGTCAAATTTTTTTTAGAAGAAAGGGAATTATGAGCATCAACAAGCATCGTCAAATGATCCAATAAAAGTGTTAATTGAGTACAAGGTGAAGGGTTAAACAGATGAAAGAGACATTTAATAGGCTAATTCAAGATATTTAGGACAAGACAAATATCGAGATTATGACAAGGGATGGTTAGGATTTAATTAATGTCATTCAAGATATTTAGGACAAGACAAATATCGAGATTATGACAAGGGATGGTTAGGATTTAATTAATGTCATTCAAGATATTTAGGACAAGACAAATATCGAGATTATGACAAGGGATGGTTAGGATTTAATTAATGTCATTCAAGATATTTAGGACAAGACAAATATCGAGATTATGACAAGGGATGGTTAGGATTTAATCAATGTAATTAATGCAAAAGAACAAACTAGTTCATGAGTTCAAGGCATGTAAATTGAGCCTATTTTTCTAATGTGTAATTTTATGTTAATTTGCATACCTTTCAATCCAACTATTAGATAAGGCTAAAGTTTTTCAAAAGATTTCAAAAATCTTGTTTTCTATAAGGTTGAGATTTTATAGCGATCACATCCCGTAAAGGCTTTGCGATAAAGCTTAGAAGTTATTGTTTGGAATTTGCAATATTTTTCTAGTTAATTTAGAATTCTTTTTCTGTTTTATAAAGAAATATTTTGTTATTTTTCAACTTTATTTAGAACATTTTACTTAGTATAAATAGATTTATTTAGTTTGTATTTAAAATTTTAGGTATTTTTTATTTTAGAAATAATATTATGTGTGAAAGGTTGAACATTTTCTTGCTTCTTCATTGAATCTTCAAAACTTATCAAAACTTATTGTTTTTGGATTCATCCTTATATGTTCATTTCTTGATTCTTTATAATCAATGAGTTTCAATAATAATTTTTTTTATTTAGATAATCACTAGGTCAAGTTCTTTTCAACTTAATTTTACCTTTCTTGGGTTGTACCCAATCTTGATAATGGGTTCTAGAGTTATTACCCTTCAAGTTTGCATCAAGTTTCATCAGTAATGCTTGCTATATGTAAGAACCTAATTTTTTACCTTCAATTCCAAAATATATTTAAAAATTCCTTAAAAAAATTTAAAATATATTTTTGATGCATTCTGGCTATTCACACACCCTTGTATAATTTTTATTTTTTTTCTTGTTCATGTATCTAAAAAAATAAAATTTAAAGAAACATATTTTTGACACATTCACATCTGTTTCATATTTCTTAACTACTTTTCTACTTAAAACGATGTTAGTGTTAATTTTTTTAGAAAAATAAAAAATACAAAAAGAATAAGAAAATAAAATATCAAAACAGAGAGCTAAATAGATAAAAAACATAAGTGCAAAACAAGAAAAACAAGGGATCAAGATAAAATGGAGTTACTTAGGGACCAAGTAATTAAAAAAGTGATAAAGTCAAGTAGGATAAAGTATAATACTAGAGAAATGAGGGACCAAAGTAAAATTGAGTTACCAAGGGACCAAGTAATTAAAGAGAAGATGACAAAATTTATACTTGAATTGTAAAAAAAAGGAGGGGGTGCTACCACACAAAAAAATTATTTATCATCTCTTTTATCAAAACCTTAGCAACCATAAATTCTTTTGAGAGAATATGAGTTTAAATATAGAGAAATAAATCTTAGAATAACATTATTCTTCTCCTATATTTTTCCCTAAAAATACCCTAACATTTTCTTTCTCCCTTTAAAGCCGAAACTTTCCCCCTTGAAATCTCTCACCTTTAAAGTCTATTTTTTATAATATCACACCATTCTTTTCCTCTCAAAGCTATCTATGAAAGCCCTTAATCAATTAAAACCAACAAATCTTACATCTTCAATTAAAGAGAGAGAAAACAACAATAAAAACTTATTTTGATTTCTCTCCATTTAAGACCATTGTCATTCCTCTCTTCTTAAAAATAAATAAACTTCCAAATAATCCTCATAAACTAATAAACTTTATGTAAGTAGAACTACAAGTTAAAAAAACAAACCACTAAAAAAAGAAATGACCACAAAAATTTTTCAAAATCAGATCTTGCCTATAGGTGGAAGGTGGCTTACACCACCACTAAAGGATAAAGGAGGACAACCTAGCTCACCTTGTGTATCTAGCCACGTTCCAATAAAACATAAGTGATGTGTGCAACAAAGCGCCGAATATGACAACTTACACTTATAGCGTGGTTGTCATGCACCAGCATTGATCTAGCATTGATCTTCTTCATTCCAACAGAGTTTTGCAATTGTTTTACCCTTTTCTATCCATTCCCAACCTCAAATGTCTCTTGAATAACTTATCTTGCTTTATTGTTGATTTTTTATGTGTTTTATGATGAATTTTTGATTGGAAATGAATATTTTATGTTGAATAAACATCACACTTATTTGATTATTTAAATATTCATTGTGAAGAGATTTTAGGATTATATAATGTATATGGGATTGATTTTGTGTTGGGATGATGTTAGTCATATCTTTTGAATCTTGCACGTTTACTCTCATTTGTAAGAATTATGTGAAATACATGCTTAGACTTTGTGCATTTGTTTTTCTTTTTATTATTATCACTTATTGCAATTTTATGCATGCAAAATTAGGGCTCTTATGTAATTATAATGCCTTTGTTGGACAATTAACCTTGTTTAATTTTCATCCATATTATTGGTAATTACATAATCCTAATCATTCAAAGCATAACAAAATATCATGATCATCAAATTTTACTTATGGCCAAGTCTCTCTCTCTCTCTCTCTATATATATATATATAGAGAGAGAGAGAGAGAGACTTGGCCATAAGTAAAATTTGATGATCATGATATGCTTTGATGTTTATTTTAGCATTTATACAATGAAAAACAAAAAAAAAATATTTGTCATGCATAGGTTTAGGGTTTTATAGCAAGTTTATAAAACTCATTGAGGCCTAGCCCAAATTAAAAGGTTTATTGGGCCAACATTCCCAAATCCTTCAAAACTCATCCTCATTTTCATAGAAATCATATCAAAATTGTTTTGCTATTCACTTATAATGTTTAAAGTAATTAGATAGCAATACATTGTCTTGGGTATTAAAAGGAGTAGCATATTTGATACAAACCTTATAGATATAAGAATCTAAAAACCCACAAGCAAGTTTGAACATAATACTAGAAAGCCAAAAATTAGATTTAAGATAGAAAAAATGACATAATAATTACCTTTAACCAAGGCACCAATATTATTGGAATTTGAACACCTATCCAATGATTAGTGAATCATGAAGGAAAAGTATAAGAAAGATATCATGAAGAATGTTATTCTTCAATAAGTCAATTTTCAATTCTTTCAAGAACCAAAAACTATGAGTTTTCCTCCCATAAACAAATATCATTCTTAAATCAATCCATCTCTTATTATTTAAAAAAAAAAACCTAAATACAAGCTAAATAAATCTATTTATACTAGATAAAATATCCTAAAAAATGCTAGAAAAGTAACAAAAGAGTTCTTAATAAAATAAACAAAATCCTAAATCAACTAGGAAATTAATGTGATTCTCGCACAATAGCTTCTGAACTTTGTCGCAAGGCTTTTTCGATGTCTAATTGACCTGAAAGTTTAATCCAATATAAATTTTAGCCTTTGGAATATTCTTGTGAAATGTTAGTCTAGTTTAATGATCGGATCAAAAATCAATTGCATTAACATAAAACTACATATTAGGAAAATAAGGTCAATCTAAGTGTAAGTAGAAAAAATAAGTTGGATTTATATGTGTTGTAGGAAATAAGGCTAAATATCTTGAATTAATTCATTGAATGTCTCTTTAACCTACTCAATTCTTGACCAAGTAATGAACCTAATTGGCCAATGTAGTGGATCTTTTGGTGTAATATGGATTGTATCATCCTTTTTCATCTTAAAAGAAATCAACCTTGAATCATTACCTTGCTTGGATATTGACTCGTTTTTGAAAGACATATTAACTCAATTTTGTGATTTTGATCTTTGTATATATGTGTGTGAGTGTGTGTGTGTCTGTGTGTGTGTGTGACATGATCAAAAAGTTTAATTCGAAACTATTTATTTGATAATTGATAATTGATATAATAGCTAATTATTGTTTAGTGGACTTGGTGAACAACAGCACTCAAGCATTTTGGTTGGATAAATTGATATTGATTCAATCAGAATTTGATAAAGTGTTCTTCATGAAAGTTGTTGGAAATTGTCTTTTCCTTCCATCTACCAAATTTCAAAGTATTTAGAGCACTACAGCTTCAGATATGTCTAAAATACTGAGCAGTGCTGCTAGTGGACGTGATAGATAGCCCTTAAGCTTTTGTCTAAATAAAATGTCATTTCTACCATCAGAATTTGAGCTGGTCTTCTATATAAAAGTTGTTGCAAATTGTCTTTTCCTTCCACCCACCAAATTTCACGTCATTTAACATTCTAGAACTCTAGTTATGGGTATAACTTTGAGCAGTATTTGGGCTGGATTGCAAGATAGATTTTGACTTCTCTTTTGTAGCCAAACTTTGAATTTGAAAATAGAAAATTTTGGTCTTTCTATACCCATAAAAGTTGTAGATCTATTTCTTATCTTTCCAGCCATATAAATTAATCTAAAATCCAAGATCTACAACTCTGGATATGATCCAATAACTGAACAGTGTTTAAATTTAAATTGAATCGACATCTCCTTCTTAAGCTTAGCCTTTTCTTTGTCCTTTCACTTCCAATAGTTAATCACAACAATCAATCCTATGAATTGTAAGAATATTTGTATTTAAAATAAGAATTTACTATAAATTAAGGGTATTTTATATTATCAGACTTGTTATTATAAAGCATGCTCTAGTTAAGAAGTTATTGATACTTTAAGTGCAAAATAATGATATAAAGCCTTGGTAAAAATGCATTTTTAAGTACTAATTAGTGTATGTGTTAAAGTAAATGCAACATTAAGCGATATTGGAGAAAAGGTTGAAATTCAAGACACAAGAACTATGATAAAAAATGAAAACAAGAACCTGACAAAAAAAATCAAGATATAAACTAAATTGAATTTAATGATAGATAGATAAAACTCGATTTTAGAGTCTTTCTCTAATAACAACTAATGTGAACCTTATGAATATAAAGATCTAGAAACCCACAAGCAAGTTTGATAAAAAAAAAAAAAATCATAGTTAAGATAGAAATTGTGACACAAAAAGTATCTTAAACTCAAGAACCAACATTAGTAGAATTCAAACCCCACCTAATGATTAACGAATTACAAATGAGAAGTATAAAGACGATATCATAAAGATAATTTTCATTTGATAAATCAATTTTAGCTCTTTTAAGAACCAAAAAGTATGAGTATTCTGTACACACAAACAATTATTACTCTAAAATCAATCCATTTGTTATTAATTTTTTAAAAAACATAAATTAAAGCTAAATAACCCTATTTATACTAGGTAAAATATCATAATCAATGCTGGAAAAATAACAAAAATTAATGTCTCATTTTCCCTTTTATATAATTTTCTTTTTGCTTTAGGAAGCTCTAGCATAGTATTTATGTATTGCAAAATAAAATTATATAATATGATTGTTGTTTTAAGTGTATCTTTGCATGATACAAGCTCTAGTACAAAACTATTATCTTCAACCTTATTTTCTTTGTCATTTTCTTTGACATTCTCAATAATTTGCTCATCACTCAACAATTCTCAAGTTGCCTTGTTTTCTTCTTGGTAGTTCAAAAGGTAGTCAACATTCATCATCTAATAATACTTCAACTCTTTGATTAGAACATGCAATTATTGAACGCCTTTATCATCTAAGTGTTGATCCAAATTCATTAAAGTCACGTTATTAACATGAACAAAAAATTAATATCTTCTCTAAAGTGTAAGAGTGTCGAAGTAATAAATAATCCAACAAGA
>NW_011500400.1:33782-34267 GCF_000495115.2 Populus euphratica
TATAATAATAATAATAATAATAATAATAATAATAATAATAATAATAAGTTAAAAAGGACTTTAAGATGTAAGATTAATATGATGATTAAACAATGATAAAAACAAATGTCAAGCTTAAAGGAACCACTAATGATATTTCAAATAAGTATATCATAAATTCTTTTTATCACTCAACTGGAAACCATACACAAAGCAGGTTCAAATTGGATTATAAATTGTTAACATGATTATATTAGTTATCTTATTCGAATAATGCTAAATTTATAAATATTGTCAGGTATTCATGATTATAACATATGTTAACAACAATCAAGTTCCTTTCATAGCATAGGTGTCGATTATACTATATGGTTGGACTATGAAATTGTCAAGTATTTGTTGTACTAAAGGTTATATAACATAAATCTAGATTAACTATTTAACAAGCAAAATAGTAAAAAAAAAACAAGATAACAAATACAAAACAGCAACAAAGAGTCGAAAAC
>NW_011500400.1:34394-34849 GCF_000495115.2 Populus euphratica
TATATAAGTATAGTAAAGGAAATGAAAGGCATAAACAAGAGATTAATGAAAGCAAAACTTAATAGGTGGCCTATGTGTTTGGGCTTACATAAAGGCTAAATAAACAATATAAATAATAAGAAAGAAGTAGTATTAATTTAAATTTAAATTAAAAATTATTAAAAAATAAAATTAAAAAATATATACATTAAAAAATTTTAAAAAAAAAGAAAGAAAAAGACTAGGCGTTGCTAGAAATGATAAGCCAGGCCTGCTCGCCTAGCCTCTAATATCGGAATTTGAGTAGACTATCCTCATAAAAGTTCTAGGAAATTGTCTCATCTTTCCAAAAAAAAAAATGAGATCATTTGAATTTTTAGAACTCGAGATATAGGTTGAACACTAAACATTGTCTAGGCTGCATGACAGATTCAGACTTCTTCGTTGTTGCTATAATTTGGACTTGAAAATGGTCT
>NW_011500400.1:35436-51188 GCF_000495115.2 Populus euphratica
AGATGCTTGATTTAAGAAGCTATTGATACTTTAAGTAAAAATAAATAATCATATAAAATATTAATAAAAATATATTTTTAAGTACTAATAAATGATCTTTGACATGTAATAATTTGATTATGTTCGCATATGTGCCTAGATTCCATTTTTGATCCGCCAAAAAAGAAGAAAATATAAGGAGATGAGATGATTATATTGAAATGTGTATGCTATTTTGCCAAAAAGGAATATATAAGAAGTTCGTAATTTCATGTTAAGTCATGCCAAATGGGGAGAATATATAAATATATAAATGCAGTTTGTGATGGATGTTTGGGAGAAAATATAAAAGAGATTATTGTGATGCATGAATAAAAAAAAAAAAAGATTTAAAACATGTGGAGAATGTGGTTGTGTGTATGATATTGTGGGGACACAATGCATGCATGAATTTAATTTTTATCTTGGCATGTTATTTTTTTTTATCATGCTATATTATACCTTGACACATTGCTTATGATAGGTGAAGTTTTTTAAATGCATAATATTTTTCATCTCCTTATTATATATTATGGTTATTATTATAAAAAAGAAAAATATTATATATTATGTCATTATAAAAAATTAAAAAATTGTTATCATTATAAAAAATGAAAATATTATATATTATATCATTATAAAAAATTGAAAAATTGTTAGCCAACATGTCAAAATATTATTGATGATGTAGGAATTTTTCTACAACAAAATAAAACTATGAACTCTTTGATACAAACTTTACTTAAAGAGTAATCAAATCTTTCTAAGTTTTAATTTATCATAAAATAAATTTTATTCATAATTTTTTAATTGTCAAATTTAATTAATAAAAATTAATTTTATTGCCAAAACCAACACAGTGAAAACTATTTTATGAAAGAATTATTTTATCATATGCTTTGGTATCATCACTAAAATGCTTTTAAATGAATATCACATATTTGATTAATCATGTTCTTGCAGTTGTGACCACTAAAAACTTTTTTTATTCATTTTTAGTTAAATAGCAATCTTGTAATTTAAAAAGAATGTACCAAACACTTTAACTCACCTTTTTAATCATAATCATGTTCCAAAAAAATTTAAAAAATAATTGTTCAAATCACTATAAAAATTAATACATCTCTACCCATTAATAAACCCTTTCTTTCTTGATAATTTCAATTTTTTTCCCTTCTTTTAATAGGATAAAAATATTGGCCAAGCCATTCTCTTCCAAGGGGATGCTACAAAGATGCATACGCAGTGGGATTTTTTCCGTAAAATAACAAAATAATCTGTCTCAAGGGATTTTTGAGTTGACTCTTGATTTCAATTCCTTATTATCCTCTACCAGTGTCTCCACCACATCCTTCATGTAACTAATAACTTCTAGCAACATTTCTTATTCTAGAGTATAAATAATATAACAAGGAAGCAATCTGACAGAAACCATCTAGTCGTCTCCACCACTTCCTTCATGTAACTTATCACTTCTTGCAACATTTCTTATTCTAGAGTATAATAAATAATATAAGGAAGCAATCTGACAGAAACCATCTAGTAACAACTTAATATTACAATTCAATAAAAAGAAGAAAAGAAAAGAAAGGCCTGATGATTCATATGAAATATTCTTACAGAGAAAGGCCGAATGTAAATCTTCCTCCAATCCCCACATCACTCCAAAGGGTTTCCTTCCTTTTTCCTTTGTGTAAGGAGGTAATAACAAGTGGATCGCATGATGAGGTCCACCCCAGTTGAAAAACATTCTACAAATTCATAACTTGAGTTTCAATGAACAAACCCGATTAGGTGAAAAAATTTCAGTTCACTGTCAAAGCACAAATACAATACCTTACCGAAAGTAACTCGATTCCATCGTGCAGCCCAATCAACCATTTACAATTCTCGTGATTATTCCTCGTCCAAAAATACAATTTGATAACACAGGCAGAGCAAGAAGTATAAATTGACAAGATATCCTAGCTATGTCATGAATTAGAAACTAAAAGAAGGAGCCAGCACAATATCAGATTGACTACTAAGCACAAAGGAAAATCAACCACAAAGGAAAATTGACTAGACATCAGCGTTATGTCATGAAAAGAAAAGAAAGGCTTGTTTTTTCCTTCTAAAATTTAAATAAAAGTAAAGGCCTCTTTTATATGTATTTAAATCTTTTGTTCTTTCTAGTTCCAATTTCTCAACTAAGATTTAAGCAACACCATGTCAGCATAGTTCATTCTTCACATGTATGCATCACCAGGGAAGCAATAAAGAGGGACAACATATTGACATCTCATGCATTCAAAATAAATTAATAAATCTACATCTTGTAACGCAATAAAGTTATTAATCTCATTGGTAACTATATCAATCCAATTCTACTGAAAGATGCTACTCACAGAACAGAAAACATGAACAAGCCATAAGATCTCACCCGAGAGGTTACTGCTAACTAGACTGACTGTAAGCTCTGGAGAACGGTTCTGCACCAACACTGGGAATCATGTTTGTTAAGATAAACTCTTGAAAGGGATTGCTTAATGACCTCTCTATTGCAGTATGACTGCAAACAAGGAAAAAAGAAAAGTAAAATAGTGAAAACCTATGCAACCAAGAATCAGATGCATGGTCGCTATGTACATATGTAGATTTATCTGACCTGTGATCATGCTTTGATTGTTGAAAAAATCAAAATTTCAATCATTGTTCGGTAATTCATGATTGCAGTCAAATTCGTTATAATTACCTAGAGCTCAATCCTGTACTGATCAGGCAATGTAAAGACAGCATACAGATGTTACCTGCTAACATTATGTACAACCAACTTATCTTTAGAAGTCCAAGTGAACACTGTAGCACCTGTTTCTCAATCCAACACCATTGTCCAAGACAAGCATAGATATAGTACTTTGAGAAGGGAAAAAAGAAAGATAATTCAATTTTTCTCGTTTTGATTAATAAACCACATACCAAAACATATCATTGCTAATGACAAACATGACAAATTGAGATGAGTCAGGACTCTAAAATATATCATGCAAATTAACAAAGAAAAAAAAAAATCTTCTCTTAATAAATCTGAAGTTGTTTATATTCATGCTTCCAAATTCATCCTCTCTCCTTCCAATGATTACACAACAAACAAATTAACAATCAAATATGTACTCAGTGATCATAATAAAAACTGGCAATTTACAAGAGAGTTAACAAAATTGCTCCAGATGAAAAGAAAAGTGCAACATTCTTTCAAAGCAGCACATTACATACACATTTTGGAGCCTCCTAAGAATTTCCTTGAAGTTGGAATACGCTGTAACTGAGTTCAACTGGTCATAGACCTTAATATATTCTTCTTCTGGCAGGTGCAAACTTCACAAAATGAAGGAATCTACTAACACCAGCTCTCTTTTTTTCCCACCTATTCTCACAGCTCTACGACCAATTCTAGGTTGTTTTGCAGCTCCAGTGGCACTATAGTCCCCACAAAGCAAGCAAAATCAATGCCTTCATCCAGAAACCATCCTGATATCAACTTTTACCCTTTGGCATACTTATCAACATAACCCTGCAGAACAAAATAAGAAAATGGTATTGCCAAAACAAATATGACATAATTAAAGAGCATATAGAATCTAATCATGCATAGAACAACTTTTTAAAGCTGCACTTCCCACAAATTTTCCTGTTTTGTGTTCCCAAACATGTCCATTTACAAAAGAGAAGTTCTAATCATATTTTGAAATATTCTTCTTGATGGTCTTAATTGCTAAGAATGATATTTTGTGCCCACACTTGATACAACTTTTCAGTCATATGAGCTTCTTGAAATCGGACCTTTTTTGTAGCAAGGTTGTAGGCGCAACCTCCAAACTTTAAAAACCTACCTTCCCTTGATAAATGAAATACAACTGTACAATTCATTGTTCAAAACTTAAGAAGTACACTGCAACATTTCCCAAGTCCCACTAAAAAAATTACTAGATAGAAAAAACTCATGGTTAAGAATTCATGTCCATTAATTTCCCTTCTTTCAGCGGAAGGAGGCAGAATTGGAGAGGAAGCATACTTACAGAAGAGTTGTCTAGCTGCATCACAAAGCCTGTTTTCCATCCATGATTTCTATGTTCTAGAATGATAGTATCCAATTCCATGATCACACTTTTACTGATAGTGAGAAATTAATGTTCCAATCAGTAGACTCATAAGCTAAGTAATGAGGTCATGAGACCTCTATCTGTCACTACTAATTCATATGGCCAGACAACATGCATCAGATATGATATTTCTAAAAGAACCATTTCTAATTATCCATCCCCACTGATTTTTATACACGCAGGCCTTAAATATAAATATCATGTTTTTGCCAACTTAATTAGAAAGCATCATTAATTGAAAGCTTGGCAGCTTCAAGGTAAAAGAAAGGAGGATTTACCATCACAAGTTTTGTCAATTTCCATTGCGATGAGTCAATATAATGATCTATTTTCACCTTGGACTTGGGTATTTGGTGGCTCTTCATCGCTCCTGCAACCTTATCAACTGTCTTCTTGACAATAGTCTTAAATGCTTCCTTGCTCATGTTACCCTGTTGCCATGATGGCTTTAAAACCTCCTTCACAAAATCCGCAAGGGCAATCTTGAAAAGCTTCATTGATCTGGAGTCCTTGCTATTTTTGCTCTTCCTTGGAGACTTAACCTGATCGATCTCCATATCACCCATATTCACATTCACTACAACAGGATTACTTTGGCTCTGATCCTCAACATCACCGACTTCTGCATCTGCAGTCTCACCAAACTCCTCATTATCAAGGGATGTAGAAGGAGCAATGCCTCTAACCTCCTCCTTATTGTTTTCTTCAACATCCAATGATTTGTCTGAGCCACTAAGCCTTGGCATAATGTCAGTGTTACTGAATTCCCACTTCTGAATGTGGTCAAGTCTCCTAAATGAGGTTGAAGTTGGCTCAATGCTGTCCAAAAATGGATCATACTGATCACTACCTGACCTAGGAATAATTTGTGCAACATCCCTAGCAGAACTGGGAGAAGAGATTAGCTGTCTTGATCGAACACTAGCATCTTGTCCATCAAGTGAAATATGGTTCCAACTTGAAGATTGATCATACATGCTACTGTAGGATGCAACCTTTTCTTGTCTTAAAACATCAGAACTGAATTTGGAGTTGACCGGCAGCTCAAAACTAGCTGGATAAGTATTAGGGAGACTTGAATTTTTTGATACTGCAAAATTGGGCAGGCAAGACAGCTGATTTGAGTCCAGAATATCTGGTGGAAACACGGATGAAGGACCTATCTTCCCAGATAGACCATACACATTATCAGAAGCAAAGTTACTCAAACAATAGGATGGCTGCTGCTGCTGTAGATCTTCAGAGCCAACTGTAACTAATTTTGAAGCAGTTTTAGAAATGGTATTTTTCAAATAGGGCTCATCATTATTTTCTGAGCTATCCTCAGAAGCATTATCCTGCAGAAGTCTGAATGGGCTGCCGCCTTTTAAAACTTCACTAGAATACTCATCAGAATTCATGCATCCAGCAGCTGCCATGGCCCTTGATGAACTTTTTTCATCAACTCCAGCTGAATTAATGACTGGGCTATGAACTTCAGAAACTGTTTTTCCAAATGTCAATTGGTTACGACAGGAATTGAGTTTCGACCATTAAATTGAAATCATTATTAACTCCAAACTTAATGGACATGCAACAGGTCTACACATCATAAGCAACCTACTTGAGAACCATACAAGTGCAGATATAAGCACAGGCATACAATATTAAGCCATTAAAATATATAAGTATCTCAAAAAGGAGAATATTAGGAAGAGATTGTACATGTAGAGAAAAACAGTGTGTGGGTATAAGATTGACCTTGTTGACCATTATCCAGCCTGGAGGAACCAGGGACTGGTAAAACCAATGTGGCAGCATCAGATTGTGCTGAACTCTGCAGTTCATGCAACTGCTCTCTTATATCAGAGTCTCCAGCTATCAAATGATTGCAGTGAGTTAGATCTCCAATAGGGTGATTTGCTGCCTGGTCATTGTCAGACTGTGTAATATCATCTGAAAAGCACCCAGTGATGAGAGAGAAGCAAACAATGATATGAATCAATAATTCCACAATGCAAACACAAAATATTACTCATCCATAACGATATGTACAAACAAAATAAACAGTCAAGAAAACTTCACCAAATCGGACCAGTTGTTTAGATCATTCAACACGAACTCCTTCTTCCACCAACTAACATGCATCATCCAAAACACCAAAGTACCACTTCTTGACAAAGTAGGAAGGGAAGAGGCCTCTCGGCACCACATTGACACAAGACAACCAAACAGCAAGCCATTCCACTAACAAAATTACCTTAAGTTATGAAATTAAGATTGGATTTAAATGAATAAATCAATAAACAAAACCAAGGAAATATTTTTTTTAGTGATATCCCATTTCAGTTAGAAAACGCAATCAGATGTTTGGGGTAGCACAAGTGATCTAGGAGGGGTAAAAAATATTGGCATACAAACAACAAATTTCCAAGAATAATAAATATTTTGTATCCTGGTCACACGTCACAATCACGGTGCAAACAAGAAACAGTCAGGCATCTCATTTTCTCTTTAACATCAAACTAATAGATGATACGTTTTATAAGATTTGCATGCTTCAAAGGAGGGATAGAGACATCTGAGAAACATAATTATCTTACCAAATATCAGCAAACAAACACCTTATGAAGTAGACCGAGAAAATACCAAGAAGGCACTAACCTTCCATCTCCATATCGGAATCAGAATCAGCAGACATGTGGGATCCACCGGCAACCATCAAATGACTGGGTTGTGAAAAATTCTTTGCTTCATCCAATTTACAATCTACCTCAGTGCCACTTCCACCTTCCAGATATAAGTTGCCATCATGCACAGGAACACTATGTCCACCCTGATCGAGAGGGATAGCTCCATTGACAAAACCAGTAGTGCCCAATTTATCACCAGAAGGTATGCTGGAGTTGGAAGCAATATCAGAGTGAAGCAGTGGATAGGAACCAGCTAGGACAGGTGCGGATACTGGCAACATGTGCGAGTTAGACTGAGGAGGAGAAGGTGGAATCAGCGGTGCCGAAGAGGTTGGTGGTGGGGGTGGGGGTGGTGGTAGGGAAGCCATTGAAAGCATTTGAAGATTGGCACCATTAGACTCAGCAGAACTCCCAAAGGGAGCAGATGTTGAGAAACTGGAAGTTGGAAGAAGAGGTGGGGGAGGTGGAGGGGGGATATGCTGTGGACCCTGCACACCAGCTAGCTGTTGTGGCAGCGAATTATAAAACCTCTGACCTTGAGAAGGTAGTGCTGGTGGTGGTGGAGGAGGAGGAGGTAAACCTCTAGGAGGCAGCGGGGCCTGTAACATTTCAAGACGATGCAAACCAAAGGGAGGAGGTGGAGGAGGGCCCGATGCTAAATAGGAAGAATGCTGCGCAGGTGCATAAACATGCTGGAAAGGAGCAATTCCACGAACAGTTGTAGAAGAGAGTGAACAAGACTGGGCAGCATTTGCCGTCCCACCAGGTGCAAGTAGATGTTGGGGCGGGGGCAAACTTGGCTGAACAGTGTGAGGAGGAGGGCCTAGTTGGAAATTGTGAGGAAGAGGAGGCGGACGGTGAGAGCATGAAGGAGCAATGGGTGTTTGAGAACCTTGGCCACCGGACTGGGGATTAAAACTCCCTTGACCATACATATTGCAGAAATTCAACGACTTTCCTAAGCCTGTGGAAATTAATTAACTGATTAAGAGAAAAATGAAAAAAAAACACTAAGAATAATTAAAAAAAAAAACATTGATATGAATTAACTAGGAAAGCGGAATTTAATTAAATCTCAACATGCAAAACGACATGGTAATAGCATCTTCAACAGAATTGGGAAGTAAGAAAGCAATATTCAATAACGCAGGAAAATCAAGAAGGAAAAAAAAAGGGAAAGTCAGGTTATAAGTTCAACAGCAATTTCTTTTCTTTTCTTCGCTCGAATTTCTCAACAACCAAACAATAGAGAAAATAAAAAAATCGCAACGGCAATGAAGAAGGAAGACTTACCACGAGGAAGAGCGTAGGGTAGAGAGAATGAAAAAAGGAGGAATAGCGAACCCTAGCTAGTGCTGAGAGAAGTGGAATTGTTGCATAGATTGTATTTGTAATGGAGGAATAGCGAGAACGAGATACTGAGAGATTGTTTGAATTTTGTGATGGACTTGGTTGGGTTTTCTTTAGCTCGGCCTCGGCGTGAGAATAAAGAGACCTGTGAGTTATTTTTTTATCTGAAAATAGTGAAATTGCAATTTAGGATGTGTTTGGTACGTCGTGTTGGATAACGTCCGAATAAAAATGGAATGAGATTGTTTATGACATTTTAAAAGGAATGAATCTTAATTTTAGTGTTTATTGATCCATGAATTAGTGTGAATCTTAATCTCCTGATGAATGATTGATTTCCTTTCCTTACTATCCAGCTAAAAACCTAACAATGAACAATTATTGTTAGGTAATCAATTAATTAATTACATGTAATATTCATTTTATTCATGTAGAATATATCTGTTATTAATAAAAAATTTATTTATTTTTAATATTTATTTAGATTTAATTAATGAATCTAACATAGTTAATGAATCTAAAATAAAAATAAAACTCATGAAACAAAAATATTTTACAAATAAAATTATAAAATTCATATAATTATGAGATTTATATTATATCAAATCAAAGTATTGTTTTTAAATATTTTAAGTCAATATTCTATTAAGATTGGATATTGATTAGAGTTCTTGAGACCGATGTATATTGGTTTCATCCTTTATTAAAGATAGCAGTTACTAACCGATGTATATTGATTTCATCCTTTATTAAAGATAGCAGTTACTTTTATAAATTGATGTATGAGAGATATTTAAAACTAATATATAGGTGTTTGTTAGATGAAGATGTTTGAGTAATTAAGAGATGAATCATCACCCTTGATGAATTAAAAAAAATAAATTATCTATTCTCAAATAAAATTGATTGTGAAATCCTTAGTTAAGGTGGAATCAGTTTTAAAAAAAGTTTCAGAATCTTATTCAAATAATAAAAAACTATAATGTTGAAAACTAACATGATTTAACAAAGTAGACATACTCCTTATTATAATGTTTAAATCAAAACATTTATAATAAAAGAATAATAATTACATTATAAAATTAATCACTAAAAAGTTAAGTCAAACCACTTATGTCTTTATTGATATTTTGGAGATCATGATAAGTTACTAATCATTATATTTGATCTTCAAATATAAATAAATCAATTATTGAATTAATAATAAATTAAAATTTTTAATTTATTTACTATTATTTTATGATTTATATTTACACCAACTTATTAGGGAACCTAACAAGTCACATATAAGAACCATTGGTCAGGAATTAAAGTAAGATAATTAATCAAGTGTCGCTTGATTGTAAATAAATTTTAGAAATTAAGAACTAAAATATAATTAATATAGGAAATTATGATTCTAGACGTAGAAAAATCAAGTAGGGACTTGATTGAATGCATTTCTAAAATTATTATAAAATAATATGTGTGATATTATTTAAGAGGCATGTTGATATTTGCCATTTATAGAGTTTTTAGGTTTTTATATAAATAGAATTTTATGTCTCTTATTAATTTTATGCCTTTTATTTCCCAAAAAAAAGTGAAAGAGGAAAGTACAATACATAAACACCTAAAACACAAAAGAAAAGAGCTAGAACTATGAAGTATAGCAATCCATATCTCCTAAAAGGTTTTAGAAGATTTATTACTGGTGATTCGTGTGAATTAATGTTAGAGACCGAACATTTGAACAACTTATAGTTTGAGAAAACCCAACCTTAAAGCAAATATTCAAAGCTGAAAAGAACGTATGACCTTTAAGTAATCTTCATATAAACTCTAAACAACTTTAGATTTATCTAATGAGATCTTTGGAACCCCTGAAAAATTTTGCATTTATCATTTCTGTTGCATGTATGTGTTTCAGGAAACCCAACAAGTTTAACTTTGGTATAGATAATGTCTTTCCTTTTCCTTTATTGTAGACTAAATGAATGAATATCGACCTATCATTTATGTTGAAATTGATCATAACATTGGCCATGAAAAATCAAGCATTGTTCCCCTAAACAAATTGACCATGTTTCATTATCTAACATGTCAACCAATTAAGCAATTTTAAAATGGAACATTTATTGGCTTTTAAGATAACGGTTAGAATTACAAGAATTATATCGTTGAATTGAAATTAATTCATCAACTCTTTAATTAATACTCAACTCTTCACATTCATCATCAGATCTTTGGTTTTTCTCATAAGATACAAAAGATTTCTAAAAAAGCAAAAAAACCATAAGTTTACTTTTCATTTCAAATACTTAAAATGACATCATTAAACTTTAAATAACAAAGACCTTCCCCACTTTCAAAACTATATATATTGGGTCATATATGTACACTAGTCAATCATTAGCAATGCTCTATAAAACAAGGATGAAGAATGTCTTAGTTCATACTAAAAAGAGATTTTACAAGAAAAAGATGCATGTTTTCACTCTAGGATTATCATATGAACCTCAACATATAGAAGAAGTCCATACTATATGACTTAGTGTTACCACTATAAATTACATTATATAGGCTACATATAATGCCATAACACTTAGATGAAAAATATAAATGCTAAATGATTTTTTATGCAATCCAATTATCCATGATCACCATCAAACCAAAAAAAAAGAGAAGATGTTAACAACTTTTTTCCTTCTTTTGGTTTAAGTTAAATAACATATTTGTATATGTATATGTATATATATATATGAGACACAAACCATAACTTTATACAACTAGGCTATAATAACAAGTATATACCTAGAAATTGAGAAACTTTGTGCCTCCGTATAAAATGTCATATATCAATTAAAAAACCTCTTTGTAAACACACCAGAATATAGCATTTTATCAAGAAAAAAAAAACCAACTTCCTTACCTAAAAAGAGTGCAGGGCTTTTCTTATTCACAACTAATGTCATAACTCAAATTTTATCCCTTTGAAATTTTCCAAAATTTTGAGAAAAAAATTTCTTCAATTTTATTTTTTAAAAAATCATATTCATTAAAAAAATCTTCATAGAAAAAGGATTCAAAAATAAAATATAGCTTAGGTTGCAATTAGGTAAGAATTTAATTTACAATAGCAATCGAAAAATCATGCGGGCACACAATTTAGAGGTTTAATTGAAACAAATTAGAAAAATAGTTGAAATTGGTCATAATTACATAAGTTGAATGGTCAAGGATCAAAATAAAAAATTTGACAAAGTTTGGAAGTCTAATTCATTAAATTAGATGCTTAATTAAGGAGAAAATTAAAAATTAAAGATGAAATTGGCTGAATTTGCAAGCCAAAGACCAAAATGAAATAGCTAAAAAAGTTTGGAATTGCAACAAAAAATAAAAGAATTAAAAGACTAAGAATTAAAATGGAATAAGAAGTGGAATTTAGAGACCTATTAATTCAAGTAGGGTGTGATTGAAGAAAATATGAGATTTAGGATTAATTTGATTGAAAATACACAAATTAGAAATCCATTAACAATATTGTAAGAGGCACCAAATTAAGGGATGATTTTAAAGATAGTGTGAAATTGAAAATAAAATCAAAATTAAGTCCAACATCAATCAAGATTGCATAAATTAAAAATAAAAAAAAAATAATTTTTAGGGCATTAAATTGGTTCATCTCAAACCAGAGAGTTCTATAGCAAAAAAAGGAATACGAGAGGAAAAGAAGGAAGCAAAATAAAGAGAAAAAATGCACAAACTAAAAGGAACTAAAAAAACTCTAGATTATAAAGAGGAAATCAACCAAAATCCATCTCCATCATTGGTTATCAACCATGATAGCCATTAAGAACCACCACAACACCTCCCCCACTATATTGGAACCGCTTTTATGGTAAATCACAACTCTTTTCCTCTTTTTTTTTTAATTTAGGTTTTTGTGTAAAATATTGCAAAATGGTCCTTTTATCTTTAAAATGCATGAACACAAATAAAAAAAATGATGTTTTTAGGCTTTAGTTAGGTTTAATTTAGACATTGTATGTTTTTATCAAAAATATAAAAAAATGATGGTTAAATATACGAGAAATGCATGGATAGAAATTTAAAGCTTGGCTTTTTAACATTTATTTATGTGTTATTTAGGTTTTACAGACCTCTTATTTTAAAATATTAAAAAATTAAAAGAATAAATATGATGATTTTGGTTAACAAAACAAATGAATGGAAGAAAAATCAAAACTTATGTTTTTAGGTTTACTTGTAACCTAGACTTAGAATGATGAAAGTTAAGGTTTTGAAATATTAGATGATGAGATCAAAAGCCCACGTGATGTTGCGAGTTTATAAAACAAATGTACTTGATAGAGTTATAATTGTGAACTAGTGTTAGATAAGTAATTGAAACTAAATATATGATGGTACCAATATTTCATGATGAAAAAAAAAAGTTATGTTGGTGATAAAAAATTTAGAGACTGAACAAAATGATTTGTAGCAATTTACAATGTTTTACGAGGAAAGATACAGTGCTTTTATCACATGATTTAGCTTTTTTATTTTTAAAAAGTAAAAAAAAAATCCATAACTAAATTCTCTAACAATTTAATATTTAAAAAAACCACCAAAGATAATTTCAAAGGAAAAAAACCTATAAGAAAAAATATTGTAATAATGAACAATGTTTTGTGAGGAAAATTACAGTGTTTTCCCTAATAAAATAAATTAAAAAACTATTTAGAGAAATACTGTAGCAATCCACAGTATTTTGTGAGAAAAACTACAACGTTTTCCCCATATGAATTAGCTTTATTGTAATTATAATTTTTAACCAACTTTATATTAAAAAAATCAATAAAGATAATTTTGAAAAAAATCATTAAAAAATCATGTGGGAAAATATTGCAAGAATTCACAGTATTTTAAAGAAAAAATTACACAATAATGGCAATAAAATCATAAGAAATTATGTCAATCCATAATGATTAAGCTTTTCCTCACATATTCACAGTGATAGATAATTTTAAGAAAATCATAAAAAAATAACCATATATAGAGACACTATAGTAATTCATAATATTTTGAGAGGAAAGTTATAGTGTTTTTCCCATATGATTAAGCTTTATTACAAAATTAAATTCTAATCAACTTAATATTAAAAAAATAAACTCAACAAAGATAATTTTAGAAAAAATATATTACGAAAAAAGAAAACACAAAAGAAACTAGAAAAAAACCATGTGAGGAAAAACTGTGTTAATCCATAGTGTTTTGTGAGGAAAAACTTGCATTTACTTGTAATTGCAATTCTTAATCAGCTTAATATTTAAAAAATAAAATTGACCAAGACAATTTTAGGGAAAAACATAACAAAACAGAAAAAACCATGTGGGAAAAAATACTATAGCAATCTATAGTAATTTACGAGAAAAGTTAAAATATTTTCCTCACATATTGTAACTGTAATTTTCAACTAACTAAATATTAAAAAAATAAAATCAAAAAATATAATTTCAAAGAAAATCATTGAAAAAACTAAAAAAATCATGCGGAGAAATACTATATTGAAAAATGCTATAGTAATCTATAGTATTTTAAAGGAAAAAAATTATAAAGCAAAATTTTTAACCAACTTAATATTTAAAAAGTAAAATCAATAAAAATAATTTTGAAAAAAAATAATAAAAAAATAAAAGTCGGAAAAAAAGGAAAGTAATTTTGAAAAAAAAGAAAAAAGAAACGAAAAAAAGGAAAAAGGTGAAAAAAATGAAAAAGTGCAAAAAAAATGAAAAAAGAGGAATGCACTATGGTTTATTATTGTAATCCACAGTGCATTTGGATGTGAGAAAATTTTGGAAAAAACATATTACAAGAAAAAACACAAAAAAAATTGAAAAAAAACCATATGATGAAAAATTGTATCAATTCATAATGTTTTGTAAGAAAAAACTTGTATTTGCTTGTAATTACAATTCTTAATCATCTTATTATTTAAAAAATAAAATTAACCAAGAAAATTTTAGAAAAGAAACAAAACAAAATAGAAAAAAATCATGTGAGAAAAAACACTATAATAATTCACAATTATTTGCGAGAAAAGTTACAACACTTTCCTCACATATTGTAACTGTAATTTTTAATCAGTTTAATATTAAAAAATAAAATTAAAAAAAGATAATTTCAGAGAAAATCATAAAAAACAATAAAAAAATCATGTTTAGAAACATTGTAGCAATCTATAATATTTTAAAAGAAAAAAATTACAAAGTGAAATTTCTAACTAGCTCAATATTTAAAAACTAAAATCAATAAAAATAATTTAAAAAAAAAGGAAAAAATAAATGAAAAAAAAAGGAGGAAAGTTGGATAAAAAAAGGAAAGTAATTTTGGAAAAAGAAAATAAAAAATAAACAAAAAAAGAAAAAAATGAAAAAATACAAAAAAATACACTGTAAATTATTATTATAATCCACATTGTATTTGGGTACGGGGAAAATGTGATTTTCCCATATCATTTAATTGTATATATAATAATGGATGAAGATGACTTTTTTTTTATTGATTTAAATATATCATGCATTTTTTTTATCATGAATGAGAAAAGGTTATAATATATGTTTTTGCGTGTGTGGATGATTTATAAATAAATAGTATGAGCCTTGGGATCCTTTTTTCTAGGGCTTAAATTGTTACCTTAGATTTTTATTATTATACTTATTGTAGTTATCCTTACCTTTATATTCATGACTAAAAGATGTTTTAAATCCTTTTAATATGGACCAAACCTCTTAAGCTCACTCTTAAAAAAAATCATAAATACCTTTTATTTTATGTTCATTTTTACAAAGTTTATATGTATAAGCATTTTAGGGTTTATATTCTAATATTTCTAAATTAAAAGGACAAAAAATGAATGTGTTTTCATCATATTACATATATATTGGATTTTATAACTTGTTTATAAAATCCATTGAGATTCAACCCAAATTAAAAAAGTCTTTATAAGCTGACATTCCAAAAACCTTTTCAAAAAATCTTTTTTATTTCAAATTGTATTAAAAAAATACTTTATTATTTACTCATAATGTTTAAGAGAGATAAATTCATATAAAATTATTATTTCAAGTGTTAATAAGGAATAAGTGACACGACAAAAAAATTGATATCTTCTTCCAAGTGTAGGAGTGTCGAGGTGATAATAACTCGACAAGACCGGGATCGAACTACAAAGAGGTTAATTGTACAAATTATAAATAACAACAACAACAACAATAATAGTAATAACAACAATAATAGTAGTAATACTAATAATAATAATAATAATAATAATATCAATATTAATAGTAGTAGTAGTAGTAATAATAATAATAACAGAATAAGAAAAAGAAGAAGAATAAGTTGATGATAACTTTAAGATGGAAGATTAACGTAAATATTAAACAATGATAACAAAAAATATTAAGGTTAGAGGATCCACTAATGGTATGTCAAACAAGTATAGTATAAACTCTTATTATTCAATTGGAAACCACACACAAAGAAGGTTCCAATCAGATTATAAATTATTAACATGATTACATTAGTT
>NW_011500400.1:52191-52630 GCF_000495115.2 Populus euphratica
TTCCTTTTGTGCTCAATATATCAACACGTAGTCATGGGGCTTTACTTGGGAGAAAACAACATTTTTCTTCTAATGTTTAAGGTTAACTTTCTTGGGTTGACATTTCTTTTCTTTTCTTATTTTTTTAATATATATACATATAACTTTAAACACAATGCATATTTAACCCATGTAGCGAGTTTTCAGCTAATGACTCCCAAACCAGTTGGTCTTAAAGCATTAGGTGTTGAGACACCCCTACGAGCTTAGTAACTGAGGTGACAGATACTGATACGTAGATAGTGCAATGTTTGATTCCCTGAAGCTTTTCTCCTCAACCCATGTAACAAGCATTGGGCCAATAGCTCCCAAGTCAGTTAACTTTAGGGTATTAGGTGTTAAAATACCCCTTCGGGTTTAATTGCTTAGGTTAGGGAGGCTACGAAACCAAACTTATCTA
>NW_011500400.1:52681-56831 GCF_000495115.2 Populus euphratica
TGTTTTTGTTTTTTTAATTATATACAATCCCTTTCCCTTAGTTGTTACCTTTAACAAAAGAACATAAATAATGTAATAATCCAATATGCAACCCATAATTATATGTTAAAATGTGTATGTGAAAATGAAGATTTAAGAATACATGTTAAATAAATATACGAGCAGAATTAAGTGATAATAATACAAGAGTTTATAAACCTGAATATTTCAAGAAGTATTATAATAGACCTTGTTAAGAATGGTTACTAAGATGTGTCTCAAGAGTCACTTTAGCAAAAAAGCTCATTTACTTTGCCATCTTAGTACCAACAATTTTGCATATGCTTTATGAAATGAAAAATATAGTTAGTTAATTTTTTTTATCAACTATTCCCATCTCCCCCTAACCAAAACGAAGCATTATCCTCAATATCCTAAAGTAGAAAGATAGAATATAGAAGACATCACCTGAAATAACGAACACTAACAAACCTGAAACACACTTAAATAAATATAAGAAATAACAAAACACAATAATAAAAGAAAATGACACAAAGATTCATATATAAAGACTCAAATCTAATCTAAGCTTTTTATGACTTTCCTTAGATAACCAATTTATACGACTCATGGAGGAATCAATTACATGAATGAAAGATTGTAGTTGGTCAATCAATTGTTTAGCAGTAGTAGCAGAGATTATTATTTATCATACAGAAGATGTTAGAAATTCCTGTTTTACAGCATGATCAAGAAATGATAACAACTGATCATAATAACCATTAACATTTAACAAACCTATGAGTTTATGTTGAATGTGCAGTTGGGCCCAAGAAGAGATATGAAAGATCTCTTCTAATATGCCTAGACCACCTAGTAAGGCAATGAAGGTATCAACATGGTTAAACATTGCATTCATTCGAGCAGATATTGTGGAGACTTGTAGTTACTCTCCAATTATTTTTCCAATGATGTCTCCTTGTGCTAAAGCTTTAAGGACAACCCTCAAAACTTGATTACCTCCTAAAAATACAGCTATTGAGACACCTCCTATTAACCCAAGGATGCCTCCCCCATACACTAAATAAATCTTTCTCTCAGCTAGCACCTAACCAAGATGATTTGCTGATTCTGAAAACTTATTTTCTTTCTCAAGACTAGATTCATCGAAAACACAAACATTTCTTATGTGATGACCTGAGGAACTTGCCATTTTCACACACTTCTATATTTGTTGAATGTATGTGCTGAGTAGAAATGAAAGGAAGGAATAGAAGATTTTATAGATGAGAAATTAAAAAGGAAATTATACCACCTATATGCAGGCTAGTGGAAGTCTCACACACACACACTCTCTGTTTATTTATTTATTCATAAAACATGTGTATGTATAGGTGGTTGTGATTGTAGCTCACATCTTTCCTTGACTTTACGTCTAAGAACGACTTAAACACCCTCTATGGGTCGGGGATAGGCTTCCCATCCATTTTTTTTTAAATGGCAAACATGATTGTTTTAGTTAGATTCCCAAGACTATGCCAAACATGTTTTTTATGAAAATGAGTTCATAAATCATGAATTGCACGATGCTTATCTTGACTATGATGAAACTTAAGAGTCAATAGAAGATTATCTAAAGACTCTCTATGTTTTGAAATAAAACCCATATTTTGACAATTTTCACAGGTTTTACGAAATGCATATGATTCCTTAAATATGGTAGGCTAGTCAAATTCACTTTGTAAGATTTCTATAATCCTTTTTTTTAACAAAAATGATCCCCACAGGCCTTAGAGTGATAAAATTTAATGACATTACTTACCTCATTGTCGGAAATGCATTTTTGAAATATTTAATCAGGACAATAATTGAATAAGTAAGGGTCATCCCAATAAAAATTTTGCATGTTGCTCAAAAATTTTCTTTTGCTTTGTACTCCAATAAGCTGGCAAAAATCTTGAAGCAAGAAAATTGATATTTTTAGCAAACCAAGGCATTGAACTAAGAGAAAGTAGAGATTCATCAAGAAAGTAATCATCGATTGATGTGATGTCGGGTGTTGAATCTATTGTCACTTTTGATAAAAGATCCGCATCAATATTTTTGTTGCCTTTTTCATCCTTGATTTCTTCTTGATTGGTTATAGCATGGGGAAATAGAAGTGCTGGTGGAGAATCAGTCTTTTCTTTGTAATGTTCAGATTCAACCCTTTCCTTACCTTTAGAGATTGACTCATTATCTTTCTCACAAGGTTCAAGAATTGGTTTTTGAATAACCTTACCACTACGAAGAGTGATGACTGATTTGATTTGGTCCATATGTTGACTTTTAGAACTACTTACATTTGCATTGTATTGCCTCTTAGGATTTTGCTGTGGTTGAGATGGAAACTTACCTTTCTCTTGAAAACTAAGAGCATATGTGAATTTTGCAAGAGTATTTTAAAAATCTGTTATGCTTTGAGCAAGTTGAGTGTTGATTATCTCTTGATTTTTAATGAATGCATACAAAGTTTTCTCAAAATTTCTTGTAAGAGGTAGAGCATAAAAAGGTGCATATCCATGATAATTTTGGGAATTAAGGTATGCTTGAAACTATGGTGGTGAAATTTATACATTATCACTCTTCTAACTGAAATTTTAGTGATTTCTCCAACTAGGGTTGTATGTTTGCGAATATAGATTATGATTGGGCCTTTGGAAACTATTTAAAGCATGAGTTTGTTCAACATTCCTTAAAAGAAAGAAAGGTTGGACAATCATTAGTTGAGTGTTCCTTGATTTTACAGATTTGAGACATAATGTTTTGAATAGATTTTAATTGATCACTCTTTTTCAATTCTAGTGCCTCAACTTTTCTAGCTAAAGATGCAAACTTGGCTTGAAGGTCATGATCTTCCCTAAGGTTGTACATACCTCGACTAGATGTATAAAGTTGAGTTTTACTTGGTGCCTCATAAGTACCTACGGTGTTCTAATTTTGAGCATTTTTAGCTAATAAGTCTAAGTACTTCATTGCTTTATTAAGGTCTTTATCTTTAAAAGTTCCATTGCACATCAATTCAACCATTTGCCTATCTATAGGTGTTAACCCTTCATAAAAATATGAAACCAATCTCCATGTTTCAAAACCATGATGAGGGCAAGTATTAAGCAAGTCTCGATATCTATCCCAACATTGATAAAATGTTTCTCTTGGTTTTTAAGTGAAAATGATAATTTATTTTTTGAAAGAGTTTGTTTAAAACTTCTTTAAAAATTATTGTTGTATTTCATCCCAAGTACGAATGGATCCATGTCTCGAATTTTATAGCCATGTTTTAGTTTTATCTTTTAATGAAAAAGGAAAACAACTTTAATTTGATGGTGTTCATGCTACAATTTAAGTTATTATAAGTGTTACAAATCTCCTCAAATTCCTTTAAATGCAAGTATGGATTTTCTAAATCTAAGTCATGAAAAGAAGGTAAAAGTTCAATAATGTTTGGCTTAAAATTAAAATGAGATGCATCAGGAGGGAAAACTATGCATGATAGTACACTTGTTCTTGTGAGATTCATGTGGTCTCTAAGTGTTCTAGCACGGTTATTCTCGTTATTCTCATTATGAAGTGATTGATTATCTTCTTCAGTCATATTTTCTGAAAATAATGAGGATACCCTATAAAGTCTACCACTTAATGTATGTCATCACACTTTCATGCACGTGTAGGAATAGAATAAAAGGAAGAAGAAAACAAAAGAAGAAGAAACAAAAGTAAAGAAACAAAGTTATATACAAGAAAAGTGAAAAGTAAAAATAAAATAAATACTATAATTTGTATAAAAACTTACCTCCTTAGCAACGACACCAAAAACTTGATACGACCAAAGGATTGATGTCTTCTCCCAAGTGTAGGAGTGTCGAAGTAATAAATAACCCTGTAAGACCGGGATTGAACCACAAGGAGGTTAATTATTCAAATTATAGATAACAATAATACAACAACAATAACAACAACAATAGTAGTAGTAGTAGTAGTAGTAAAGAAGAAGAAGAAGAAGAAGAAGAAGAAGAAGAAGTTGATGAGAACTTTGAGATGGAAGATTAATGTAAGGATTAAATAATGATAACAACAAATATCAAGGTTAGAGGATGCACTAATGGTATGTCAAACAAGTATAGTATAAACT
>NW_011500400.1:56979-57534 GCF_000495115.2 Populus euphratica
TGATTAGTACTTAAAAGTGCATTTTTATCATGGTTTTATATCATCATTTTGCACTTGAAGTATCAATAACTCCTTAACTAAAGCATGTTTTATAATAATATAAGATACCTTTAATTTATGGTAAATGTTCATTTTAAATGCAGGCCTATCATATAAATGAAAGGATTGATTGATGAATTTAAGAACTAAAATTGAAAGGACAAAGAGATGGCCAAACCTAGAAAAGAGATACTGGTGCAGTCCAAACGGGAACACTGTTGGGTGACACGACTAAGAGATTGATGTCTTCTCCCAAATGCAGGAGTGTCAAAGTAATAAATAACCCGGCAAGACCGGGGTCGAACCACAAGGAGGTTAATTATACAAATTATAAATACAATAATACAACAATAACAACAACAACAACAACAACAACAACAACAACAACAACAACAACAACAACAACAACAACAACAACAATAATAATAATAATAATAACAATAATAACAATAACAATAACAATAATAGTAGTAGTAGTAGTAGTACTAATAATAATAATAATAATAATAATAATAA
>NW_011500400.1:58501-60117 GCF_000495115.2 Populus euphratica
AAGGTTGGACAATCATTAGTTGAGTGTTCCTTGGTTTTACAGATTTGAGACATAATGTTTTGAATAGATTTTAATTGATCACTCTTTTTCAATTCTAGTGCCTCAACTTTTCTAGCTAAAGATGCAAACTTGGCTTGAAGGTCATGATCTTCCCTAAGGTTGTACATACCTCGACTAGATGTATAAAGTTGAGTTTTACTTGGTGCCTCATAAGTACCTACGGTGTTCTAATTTTGAGCATTTTTAGCTAATAAGTCTAAGTACTTCATTGCTTTATTAAGGTCTTTATCTTTAAAAGTTCCATTGCACATCAATTCAACCATTTGCCTATCTATAGGTGTTAACCCTTCATAAAAATATGAAACCAATCTCCATGTTTCAAAACCATGATGAGGGCAAGTATTAAGCAAGTCTCGATATCTATCCCAACATTGATAAAATGTTTCTCTTGGTTTTTAAGTGAAAATGATAATTTATTTTTTGAAAGAGTTTGTTTAAAACTTCTTTAAAAATTATTGTTGTATTTCATCCCAAGTACGAATGGATCCATGTCTCGAATTTTATAGCCATGTTTTAGTTTTATCTTTTAATGAAAAAGGAAAAAAGCTTTAATTTGATGGTGTTCATGCTACAATTTAAGTTATTATAAGTGTTACAAATCTCCTCAAATTCCTTTAAATGCAAGTATGGATTTTCTAAATCTAAGTCATGAAAAGAAGGTAAAAGTTCAATAATGTTTGGCTTAAAATTAAAATGAGATGCATCAGGACGGAAAACTATGCATGATAGTACACTTGTTCTTGTGAGATTCATGTGGTCTCTAAGTGTTCTAGCACGGTTATTCTCGTTATTCTCATTATGAAGTGATTGATTATCTTCTTCAGCCATATTTTCTGAAAATAATGAGGATACCCTATAAAGTCTACCACTTAATGTATGTCATCACACTTTCATACACGTGTAGGAATAGAATAAAAGGAAGAAGAAAACAAAAGAAGAAGAAACAAAAGTAAAGAAACAAAGTTATATACAAGAAAAGTGAAAAGTGAAAATAAAATAAATACTATAATTTGTATAAAAACTTACCTCCTTAGCAACGACACCAAAAACTTGATACGACCAAAGGATTGATGTCTTCTCCCAAGTGTAGGAGTGTCGAAGTAATAAATAACCCTGTAAGACCGGGATTGAACCACAAGGAGGTTAATTATACAAATTATAGATAACAATAATACAACAACAACAACAACAACAATAGTAGTAGTAGTAGTAGTAGTAGTAAAGAAGAAGAAGAAGAAGAAGAAGAAGAAGAAGAAGTTGATGAGAACTTTGAGATGGAAGATTAAGTTAAGGATTAAATAATGATAACAACAAATATCAAGGTTAGAGGATGCACTAATGGTATGTCAAACAAGTATAGTATAAACTCTTATTATTTAAATGGAAACCACACACAAAGGAGGTTCCGATAAGATTAAAAATTGTTAACATGATTATGATTAGTACTTAAAAGTGTATTTTTATCAAGGTTTTATATCATCATTTTGCACTTGAAGTATCAATAACTCCTTAACTAAAACATGTTTTATAATAACATATCTAATAATATAAGATAC
>NW_011500400.1:60251-64589 GCF_000495115.2 Populus euphratica
ATTGATGAATTTAAGAACTAAAATTGAAAGGATAAAGAGATGGCCAAACCTAGAAAAGAGATACTGGTGCAGTCCAAACGGGAACACTGTTGGGTGACACGACTAAGAGATTGATGTTTTCTCCCAAATGCAGGAGTGTCAAAGTAATAAATAACCCGACAAGACCGGGGTCGAACCACAAGGAGGTTAATTATACAAATTATAAATACAATAATACAACAATAATAACAACAACAACAACAACAACAACAACAATAATAATAATAATAATAATAATAATAACAATAATAACAATAACAATAATAATAATAGTAGTAGTAGTAATAATAATAATAATAATAATAATAATAATAATAATAATAATAATAATAACAACAACAAAAACAACAACGACAACAATAATAAACAAAAAGAAGGAGAAGAAGAAGAAGATGATGAGAACTTTGAGATGGAATATTAATGTAACGGTTAATCAATGATAATAACAAATGTCAAGGTTAGAGGTTCCATTAATGGTATGTCAAACAAGTATAGTATAAACTCTTATTTTTCAATCGGAAACCACATATAAAGGAGGTTCCAATTAGATTATAGATTGTTAACATGATTACATTAGTCATCTTATTCGATTAATGCTAGTACTTGTAAATCTCGTCAAGCATTGATGATTATAACTTATGTTAACAACAAATCAAGTTCATTTCATAGCTCAGGTGTCGGTTATACCATACAGTATGAACTATGAAAATACCAAGCATTTGTTGTACCAAGTGTTATACAACATAAATCAAGATTAATCATTTAACAAGCAAAGTATTAAAGAGTGAACAAGATAACAAATACAAAATATGTTAGTATCAAACATTAAAGTCCATATTAAGTTTACACTATACTTATTCTTACACCATTAGTGTAACCTTTTCACCTTGACATAATAAACTTAGCTAGACATAATGAAAGAAAGAAGAATAAATAAACAAAATAAGAACATAAATAAGATAAAAGTTAACTAAGTAAATGAAAGGAAATGAAAGGCATAAACTTGATATTAATGAAAGCAAAGCATAAACATTACAAAAAATACAAAGAGAGAAAGCAAGAGCATGATCTTGATCTGGAAACCAAGATGCATAAATGCATGGTAAATGCCTCCTTTTATAGGCCAAAATTAGGAACTATTGATTTAATGACTAATTGATGAGTGGGTGACCAACTTTTGACTTAGTGACAATCCTTATCTTCTCTTGTCTGCCCAAAATATCATTGAAAACGTCAAAATTGGAGCCACTCGAAAACATGAAAGTTGTAGGCAATTGTCTCAGCTTTCTTGTGTAAAAACTTTAGCTCATTTGGACTTCTAGAACTCCAGATATGACCAAAATACTGAATAGTGCTCAGGCTGGAGGACAGATTCGGGCTTCTTTATTGTTGATACAATTTGGACTTGAAAATGGCCTTTTTAGATCTTGGGCTCCATATGAAAGTTGTAGGCCTATGTCTTACCTTTCCATCCATATAAAGTAGACCTAACTCTGAGATCTATAGCTCCAGATATGACCCAATTATCGAACAGTGTTCCGGTTTGGATTGCACCGACATCTCTTTTCTAAGTTTGGCCATCTCTTTATCCTTGCAATTTAAGTTCTTCAAGTCATCAATCAATCCTTTCATTTATGTGATAGGCCTGCATTTAAAATGAACATTTACCACAAATTAAAGGTATCTTATATTATTAGATATATTATTATAAAACATGCTTTAGTTAAGGAGTTATTGATACTTCAAGTGCAAAATGATGATATAAAACCATGATAAAAATGCACTTTTAAGTACTAATCACACCCCCCAACCAGCTTATTACTAGTCCCTAGTAATCAAAGCGTTAAAATACACCCCTCAACCAGCTTATTACTAGTCCCTAGTAATCAAAGCATTAAAATAGAAAAATAATTTGCAAATTCCACAAAGCAAGGTATTCATCATTTAACTTCCATTAATCTATCCAGATAAACAAACTCTCGTTAAATTTATATACCTGCTCAATACCTCTTAACAAGATATTAGTAAACCTTTCTTTTGTGCTCAATGTATCAACACATAATTATGGGGCTTTTCTTGGAAGAAAACAAAATTTTTGTTCTAATGTTTAAGGTTAACTTCCTTGGGTTGGGATTATTATTTTTGTCTTTTTCTTTTTTAAATATATATACATATAATTTAAAAACACCATGCATCTTTAACCCATGTAACGAGCTTTCGGCTAATGACTCCCAGACCAGTTGGTCTTAGGGCATTAGGTGTTAAGACACCCTTACGAGTTTAGTAACACGGGTCGCAGATACTGATATGTAGATAGTGCAATGTTTGATTCCCTTAAGCTTTTCTCCTTAACCCATGTAACAAGCGTTGGGCCAATAGCTCCCAAGTCAGTTGACTTTAAGGTATTAGGTGCTAAAACACCTCTCCGGGCTTAATTGCTTAGGTTAGGGAGGTTACAAAACCAAACTTATCTACATTTTTATTATTATCATTTTTTCCTTTTTTCTTTTTTTTTCCTTTTTTTAATTATATACTATCCCTTTCCCTTAGTTGTTACCTTTAACAAAAGAACATAAATAATGTAATAATCCAATATGCAACCCACAATCATATGTTAAAGTGTGTGTGTGTAAATTAAGGTTTAAGAATACATGTTAAATAAGTATATGAGCAGAATTAAGTGGTAACAATACGAGAGTTTGTAAACCTGAATATTTCAGGAAGTATTATAATAGACCTTGTTAAGAATGGTTACTAAGATGCGTCTCAAGAGTCACTTTAACAAAAGAACTCCTTTACTCTGCCATCCTAGTAACAACAATTATGCACATGCTTTATGAAATGAATAAAAGTTCTTCTTACTCTACCATCATAGTAACAACAATTTTACACATGCTTTATGAAATAGAAAACACAGTTTTTTTTTAGCTACTACTCTCTCGCCCTAACTAAAACAAGACATTGTCCTCAATGTTTAAAGGTAGAAAGATAGAATATAGAAGATATCACCTGAAATAACGAACATTGACAAACCTGAAACACACTGAAACAAAAATAAGTAACAACAAAAAAACAATAATAAAACCAAAAGACACAAAGATTCACAAATGAAGGCTCAAATCCAATCTAAGCTTTTTACGGCTTTCCTTAGTTGACCAATTTATGCGACTCATGGAAGGATCAATTACAGGAATGAAAGATTATAGTTGGTCAATCAATTGTTCAACAGTAGCAGCAGAGATTATGATTTGTCGTGCAAAAGATGTTAGAAATTCCTGTTCCACAGCATGATCAAGAAAAGACAACAACTTATCATAATAACCATTAACATTTAACAAACCTATGAGTTTATGGTGAATGTGCAGTTGGGCCCAAGAGGAAATATGAAAGATCTCTTCCAATGTGCCTAGACCACCTGGTAAAGCAATGAAGGCATCAACATGGTTAAACATTGCATTCATTCGAGCCGACATTGTGGAGACTTGAAGTTCCTCTCCAATTGTTTTTCCAATGATGTCTCTTTGTGCTAAAGCTTCGAGGACGACCCCCAAAACTTGATTACCTCCTAAAAATGCAGCTATTGACACACCTCCCATTAACCCAAGACTGCCTCCCCCATACACTAAATGAATCTTTCTCTCAGCTAGCACTTGACCAAGATGATTTGCTGATTCTAAAAACTCCTTTTCTTTCCAAGGACTAGATCCACCGAAAACACAAATATTTCTTATATGATGACCTGAGGAACTTGCCATTTCTACACACTTCTGTATTTGATGAATGTATGGGTTGAGTAGAAATGAAAAGAAGGAATAGAGGGTTTTATAGATGAGAAATTAGAAAAGCAATCATACCACTTATATGTAGGCCAACTCTTGACTTGGTGACAATCCTTATCTTTTCTTGTCTGCCCAAAACATCATTGATAACGTCAAAATTAGAGCCACTTAAAAACATGAAAGTTGTAGGAAATTGTCTCAGCTTTCTTGTATAAAAACTTCAGCTCATTTGGACTTCTAGAACTCTAGATATGGGCCAAACACTAAATAGTGCTCAGGCTGAAAGAGAGATTCGGACTTCTTTATTGTTGCTACAATTTGGACTTGAAAATGACCTTTTTAGATCTTGGGCTCCATATGAAAGTTATAGACCTATGTCTTACCTTTCCATCCATATAAAGTAGACCTAAATCTGAGATCTATAGCTCCAGATATGACCCAATTACCGAACAGTATTCTGGTTTGGATTGCACCGATATCTCTTTTCTAAGTTTGGCCATCTCTTTATCCTTGCAATTTA
>NW_011500400.1:64684-84444 GCF_000495115.2 Populus euphratica
CTTTTATTTATGTGCTAGGCCTGCATTTAAAATAAATATTTACCATAAATTAAAGGTGTCTTATATTATTAGATATATTATTATAAAACATGTTTTAGTTAAGGAGTTATTGATACTTCAAGTGCAAAATGATGATATAAAACTTTGATAAAAATGTACTTTTAAGTACTAATTATTGGGTAATTGGGTCATATTTGGAGTTGTAGATCTCAGATTTAGGTCTACTTTATATGGATGGAAAGGTAAGACATAGGCCTACAACTTTTATATGGAGTCCAAGATCTAAAAAGGCCACTTCAAAGTCGAAATTGTAGCAACAACAAAAAAGTCTGAATCTGTCTTGCAGCCCGAGTACTGTTCAGTGTTTGGCGCATATCTGAAGTTCTAGAAGTCCAAATGACCTGAATGTTTTACACAAGAAAGCTGAGACAATTGCCTACAACTTTCATGTTTGCAACTGGCTCCAATTTTGACGTTATCAATGACGTTTTGATAAAATTGAAAGAGCCTTACTTGATCTTGGTGCTAGTGTGAATTTACTTCCATATTCAGTTTTTCAGAGTCTCAATCTAGGTGAGTTAAAACCAACTTCTATAACTCTTTTACTTGCCGATAGATCTATAAAAGTGCCTAGAGGAATAATTGAAGATGTGTTAGTACAAGTCGATAAATTCATTTATCCTGTGGATTTTATTGTCTTGGACACACAACCTGTTGAAGTATGTAATTCATTTCCTGTTATTTTAGGACGTCCATTTCTTGCAACTTCTAATGCATTGATTAATTGTAGGAATGGACTGATGAAGCTATCATTTGGAAACATGACATTGGAGATGAATATTTTCAACATTTGCAAGCAACCTAGAGATGATAATGATTTACAGGAAGTGGACTTTACTGAAAAATTAATTCATGATCAATTTCCAACCACTTCCAATGAAATTGAGATTGATGAATCTGATGATTTGGAAATGATTTATTTTCAGGAAGAATCAAAGACAAGTAATTGGAGGCCACAAATTGAGGAATTGCCACCACGACCAATTAAGTCCATACCTTCAAGTGTTCAACCACCAAAACCTGATTTGAAGCCGTTGCCATCCAATCTCAAATACTCATTTTTGGGAGAAAATGAAACTTTTCCGGTAATAATCTCTTCCAAACTTAATGCACATCAAGAAGGTAAGTTATTACAAACTCTGAAAATGCACAAAAAAGCATTAGGATGGACCATAGCTGATATAAAAGGAATTAGTCCTTTGATTTGTACACACAGAATTTATTTAGAGGAAAATGCTAAACCCTCTAGAGAAATGCAACGAAGGCTAAATCCTAATATGAAAGAAGTAGTGAAAAATGAAGTCATTAAGCTTCTAGATAATGAAATCATTTATCCTATTTCTGACAGCAAATGGGTAAGTCCTACCCAAGTTGTACCTAAGAAGTCTGGAGTCACTGTGATAACAAATGAGAACAATGAGTTAATTCCCACTAGAACTGTTACTGGTTGGCGCATGTGCATTGACTATAGGAAACTTAATTCAATGACTAGAAAAGATCATTTTCCTTTACCTTTCATGGATCAAATCCTAGAAAGAGTTGCAGGTCATGAATTTTATTGTTTCCTAGATGGCTATTCGGGTTACAACCAAATTGAAATTGCATTGGAAGATCAAGAAAAGACTACTTTCACATGTCCATTTGGTACTTTTGCATATCGAAGGATGCCTTTTGGATTATGTAATGCACCAGCCACATTTCAAAGATGCATGCTTAGTATATTTAGCGATATGGTTGAACATTTTCTTGAGATTTTCATGGATGATTTTTCTGTTTTTGGCGATTCATTTGATGATTGTTTGACTAATTTAGGAAAGGTTTTAACCAGGTGTGAAGAGAAGAATCTTGTGCTGAATTGGGAAAAATGTCATTTTATGGTAACAAACGGCATTGTACTTGGTCACATTGTTTCATCAAAAGGAATTGAGGTTGACAAATCTAAAATTGAGTTAATTGCAAACTTGCCAACACCAAAATCTCTTAAAGATGTTAGATCATTCCTGGGACATGCTGGTTTTTATAGAAGGTTCATCAAAGATTTTAGTGTAATATCTAAGCCTTTAAGTAACCTTCTAACAAAGGATACTATTTTTGAATGGACTGAACATTGTGAAGAAGCCTTTGTTAAACTTAAAAACTTGCTTACTTGTGCTCCTATCATTCAACCTCCCGATTGGTCATTACCTTTTGAAATAATGTGTGATGCTAGTGATTATGCCGTAGGTGCTGTTTTGGGACAAAGAAAAGATAAGAAACCTTATGTAATTTACTATGCAAGTAAAACTTTAAATAGTGCTCAAATGAATTATACCACCACTGAAAAAGAATTACTTGCAGTAGTATTTGCATGTGAAAAATTCAGATCTTATCTTGTTGGCTCACCTGTTGTTGTTTTTAGTGATCATGCAGCATTGAAATATCTTCTTTCTAAGAAAGATTCCAAGGCTAGATTGGTGCGGTGGATTTTATTACTTCAAGAATTTGATATCACAATCAAAGATAAGAAAGGCAGCGAAAATGTTGTCGCAGATCACTTGTCAAGATTGACAACAGATTCGAAAACTGACATCACACCAATCGATGACTACTTTCCTGATGAATCTTTACTTTCTGTCTCTACAATGCCTTGGTTTGCTAATATTGTCAATTTTCTTGTTTCAGGACAATTGCCAGCTCATTGGAGTACCCAAGATAAAAGAAAGTTCTTAAACGAAGTGAAGAACTTTTATTAGGATGACCCTTATTTATTCAAATATTATTCGATCAAATATTTCAAAGATTCATTTCCGACAATAAGGTAAGTAATGTCATTAAATTTTATCATTCTAAAGAATGTAAGGGTCATTTGTCATCAAGAAAGACAACTGCAACAACCTTACAAAGTGGATTTTACTAGCCCACCATGTTCAAGGACTCACATGCATTCTGCAAGTCTTGTAAAAATTGTCAAAAGTTGGGATCTATTTCAAAACGTCACATGATGCCTTTAAATCCTATTCTTGTCATTGAGATCTTTGACTGCTGGGGTATAGATTTCATGGGTCGATTTCCTCTATCATTTGGTTTCTTATACATATTAGTCACAGTAGATTATGTTTCAAAATGGATAGAGGCAATTCCAAGTCGAAACAATGATCACAAAACAATGATAAAGTTTTTGAAAGAAAATATTTTGAGTCGATTTGGAATCCCTCGAGTCGTAATAAGTGATGGTGGAACACATTTCTGCAACAAGCCATTTAAGTCTTCATTGAAAAAATATGGAATCACACACAAAGTTGCCACCCTTTATTACCCTCAAACAAGTAGACAAGTGAAGCTTGCTAATAGGGAGATCAAACACATTTTGAAGAAAACAGTGAACCCTAATAGGAAAGATTGGTCTTTAAGACTTAATGATGCACTTTGGGCTTATCGAACTGCTTATAAAACATCATTAGGCATGTCACCTTATAGACTAGTCTATAGAAAACCTTGTCACTTGCTTGTGGAACTTGAATATAAAGCGTATTGGGCTATTAAAGCTTTCAATTCAAATCTTGATGATGCTAGTCAACTACAAAAATTACAAATAAATGAGATTGAGGAAATAAGAAATGATGCATATGAAAATTCAAAAATTCATAAAGCAAGAATCAAAGAGTTTTATGACAAGAATATTTTGAGAAAGACATTCAATGTTGGTCAAAAAGTCTTACTTTATAATTCTCGACTGCATTTATTTCCTAGAAAACTAACATCAAGATGGAGCGGTCTTTTTATTGTGAAACATATGTATCCATATGGAGCCTATGATATAAAGAATCCAAATAATGACAATATTTTCAAGGTAAATGGACATCGTTTGAAAGTTTATTTTGATAATTTTTTCAGTTGAAAATGACTCTATTGAATTGGGTGATCCTGTATATAAAGATTGATTTTTTTTTTTCACATTGTTTTTGTGTTTTTTTAGTGATTTTTGCTTATTTCTCTTACCCCGATCAAATGGCGGACAACGGTATTCCGTGACTTAAGTCGGTTCTTTTAGTTTCCTATAATAACTGATATCTGTATATATATTTGTGCAATTCTTTGAATCTCTCTTCCAATTCTCATTTGAAAATGGACACTAATCTTGAAAAATTGAAAAAGTATTTTCCCGCTCTGCCTCAAAATGGGATTACAAAAATTTACCGTGCCAGATGTGCAAGATTGAGATTGTTAATGAATCATGGAATTCCTGAAGATATTTGTTGGTTGATTGAAGCAAAGGTCTGATTATCAGGTCAGTCCTTGAACTCCTTCATTTCACACATGCCTGTAACAGGTAAAAGCATTTTTGCAAAGAAACGTTGTGCAAAACGACTAAAAGTCTGTCATCGATGTGCTAGATGGACTTGTAATGCACAATGTTGTTCTTTAGGAATAATATCTATAAACCGTGAAGATAAAATACAATTCATTAAGGATGACCTATGTAAGGAGTCTTTAGATAATCTTCTATTAACTCTTCAGACGCATCCTAGTGGAGATGTGCATCATGCAATTCATGATTTATGGCCACTATTTTATAAAGAACATGCTCGACTTAGTCTTGGGAATCTGACTAAAAAAGATCATGTTTGCCAATTTTTAAAAAAACTGGATGAGAAGCCTATCTCCGACTCATAGAGGGCGTTTAAGCCGTTCTTAGACGTAAAACTAACGGAAGATGTGATCCACAATCACAACTACCTGTACATACATATGCTTTTTCAAAAATAAATAAATAAAGAGAGAGAAGTGTGTGAGACTCCAACTTACCTACATATAGGTGGTATAATTGCCTTTTTAATTTCTCATCTATAAAATCCTTCTTCCTTCCTTTCATTTCTACTCAACCTATACATTCAACAAATATAGAAGTGTGTAGAAATGGCAAGTTTCTTAGGTCATCAAATAAGAAATGTTTGTGTTTTTGGTGGATCTAGTCCTGGGAAAGAAAAGGAGTTTTTAGAATCAACAAATTATCTTGGTCAGGTGCTAGCTGAGAGAAAGATTCATTTAGTATATGGGGGAGGCAGTCTTGGGTTAATGGGAGGTGTATCAATAACTGCATTTTTAGGAGGTAGTCAAGTTTTGGGGGTCGTCCCCAAAGCTCTAGCACAAGGGGACATCATTGGAAAAACAATTGGAGAGAAACTACAGGTCTCCACAATGTCTGCTCGAATGAATGCAATGTTTAACCATGTTGATGCCTTCATTGTCTTACCAAGTGGTCTAAGCACATTGGAAGAGATCTTTCATATTTCCTCTGGGGCTCAACTGCACATTCACCATAAACCCATAGGTCTGTTAAATGTTAATGGTTATTATGATAAGTTGTGGTCTTTTCTTGATCATGCTGTGGAATATGAATTTCTAACATCTTCTACACGACAAATCATAATCTCTGCTACTACTACTGAATAATTGATTGACCAATTACAATCTTTCATTCTTGTAATTGATCCCTCCATAAGTCGCATAAATTGGTCATCTAAGAAAAATCATAAAAAGCTTAGATTAGATTTGAGTCTTCATTTGTGAATTTTTGTGTCTTTTGCTTTTATTATTATGCTTTGTTGTTTCTTATATTTGTTTAAGTGTGTTTCAGGTTTGTTAGTGTTCGTTATTTCAAGTGATGTCTTATATACTCTATCTTTCTATCTTAGGACATTGAAGACAATATCTTATTTTGGTTGGGGGGAGAGGGTAGTAGCTAATAAAAAAAATTAACTGTGTTTTCTATTTCATAAAGCATGTGCAAAATTGTTGTTACTATGATAGTAGAGTAAATGAGATCTTTTTATGACTCTTGAGACGCATTTTAGTAACCATTCTTAACAAGGTCTATTATAATACTTCTTGAAATATTCAGGTTTATAAACTCTCATATTATGATCATTTAATGCTGCTCATATATTGATTTAACATGTATTTTTAAACCTTAATTTTTACACACGCACTTTAACATATGATTGTAGGTTGTATATTGGATTATTATATTATTTATGTTCTTTTGTTAAAGGTAACAACTAAGTTTAGTTTCGTAGCCTCCTTAACCTAAGTAATTAAGCCCGAAGGGGTGTTTTAACACTTAATACCCTAAAGTCAACTGACTTGGGAGCTATTGGCCCAACACTTGTTACATGGGTTGAGGAGAAAAGTTTAAGGGAATTAAACATTGCACTATCTACGTATTAGTATCTGTGACCCGAGTTACTAAGCTCGTAAGGGTGTTTCAACACCTAATGCCCAAAGACCAACTGATCTAGGAGTTATTAGCCGAAAGCTTGTTACATGGATTAAAGATGCATGGTGTTTTAAGTTATATATATATATATAACCTTAAATATTAGAACAAAAAAAAATTGTTTTCTTCCAAGAAAAGCCCCATAATTATATGTTGATATATTTAGCATAAAAGAAAGGTTTATTAATATCTTGTTAAGAGGTATTGAGCAGATATATAAATTTAATGAGAGTTTGTTTATCTGGATAGATTAATGAAAGTTGAATGATGAATACCTTGCTTTATAAAATTTACAAATTATTTTTCTATTTTAACACTTTGATTACTAGGGACTAGTAATAAGTTGGTTGAGGGGTGTGATTAGTACTTAAAAGTGCATTTTTATCAAGGTTTTATATAATCATTTTGCACTTGAAGTATCAATAAATCCTTAACTAAAGCATGTTTTATAATAACATATCTAATAATATAAGATACCTTTAATTTGTGGTAAATGTTCATTTCTAAATGAGCTGAATTTTTTACACAAGAAAGCTGAGACAATTGCCTACAACTTTCATGTTTGCAGCTGGCTCTAGTTTTGACGTTATCAATGACGTTTTGGAAAGGATTGATTGATGACTTGGCACCCTCATAGCCCATACTATATGGTATAACCGACACTTGAGCTATGAAAGGAACTTGATTTGTTGTTAACATAAGTTATAATCATGAATGCTTGACGAAATTTACAAGTATTAGCATTAATCGAATAAGATGACTAATGTAATCATGTTAACAATCTACAATCTGATTGGAACCTCCTTTATGTGTGGTTTCCAATTGAATAATAAGAGTTTATACTATACTTGTTTCATATACCATTAGTGGATCCTCTAACCTTGACATTTATTGTTATCATTATTTAATCCTTACGTTAATAATCCATCTCAAAGTCTCATCTTCTTCTCCTTTTTTTTCTTTATTACTACTACTACTACTACTACTACTACTAGTATTATTATTATTATTATTATTATTGCTACTAATATTATTGTTGTTGCTGTTGTTGTTGCTTATAATTGTTTATAATTTGTACAATCAACCTCCCTATGGTTCAACCTCGGTCTTGTCGGGTTATTTATTACTTTGACACTCCTACACTTGGGAGAAGACATTAATCTTTTAGTCGTGTCAGATTACATTAGTTATCTTATTTGATTAATACTAATACTTGTCAATCTTGTTAGGCATTCATGATTATAACTTATGTTAACAACAAATCAAGTTCTTTTTATAGCTCAGGTGTTAGTTACATAATACAGTATGAGCTATGAAAGTGCCAAGCATTTTTTATACCAAATGTTATACAACATAAATCTAGATTAGTCATTTAACAAGCAAAGTATTAAAGAGTGAACAAGATAACAAATATAAAACATATTAGTATCAAACGTTAAAGTCCATATTGAGTTTACACTATAATTATTCTTACACCATTAGTGTAACCTTTTCACCTTGACATAATAAACTTAACTAAATATAATGAAAGAAACAAAAATAAATAAACAAGATAAGAATATAAATAAAAGTTAACTAAGTAAAGGAAGACATAAACAAGATATTAATAAAAAAAACTTAAGTAATACAAAGATAGAAATAAAAAGCATGATCTTGATTTGGAGACCAAGATGTCTAAATGCATGGAAAATGCCTCCTTTTATAAGCCAAAATTGAAAAATATTGATTTGATGACTAATTGATGAGTAGGTGGCCAACTCTTGACTTGATGACAATTCTTATCTTCTCTCGTCTACCCAAACCGTCATTGATAACATTAGAATTAGAACCACTTGAAAACATCAAAGTTATAGGAAATTGTCTCAGCTTTCTAAAAAAAAATGGAGGTCATTTGGACTTGTAGAACTCTAGATATAAAAATGGAGGTCATTTGGACTTCTTTGTTATTGCTACAATTTGAACTTGAAAATGACCTTTTTAAATATGAAAGTCATAGGTCTATGTCTTACCTTTCCATCTATATAAAGTAAAGCTAAATCTTAGATCTACGGCTCTAGATATGACCCAATTACTGAACAGTATTTCGGTTTGGACTGCACCAACATCTTTTTTTCTAAATTTGGCCATCTTTTTATCCTTTTAATTTTAGTTCTTAAACTCATCAACCAATCTTTTTATTTATGTGATAGGCCTGCATTTAAAATGAACATTTACCACAAATTAAAGGTATCTTATATTATTAGATATATTATTATAAAACATGCTTTAGTTGAGGAGTTATTGATACTTCAAGTGCAAAAATGATGATATAAAACCTTGATAAAAATACACTTTTAAGTATCAATCACACCCCAACTAGCTTATTTCTAGTTCCTAGTAATCAAAGCGTTAAACTAGAAAAATTAAGTACTTATCAATGAGTAATAAAATAATTATAAATAATAAATATTACATTGAAAAATATTATAATGTCAAATTACTAATATCATTTGTTATCTTTTCTTAGATAACTAACTCCTATTTTAGAAAGATGTTGATATCAAGGCATCCCCTTCATATCATTAACTTTCTCTAGTTCCCAGAAGTAGCTAATTAAATACATTTTCTTCTCTCAAATCCATTAGAGGGTTTTATGCCAATGCTAATAAATCTAATTAGCATCATTAGTCTCCCTTACCCGAGATCAATTAATCAAAATCAAAGTAATGTTGGTATCAATGAAATCCATCAATATCATTAGTTATCTAAAATCAAAGTTGTTAATCAAGTCCTTTTAGATACTTTAATTTATCCAGCGGAAAAGCCAATGTCAAGAATCACTTGACATCATTAGCCTCTATTTCCAAGAATAACCAATCAAGTTCAATGTAATACCGATGTCAATGTAATTCATTGATATCATTAGCTATTTGAATCTGAAATAGCTAATCAAGTTCTTTTTGATACTTTAATTTGTCCATTAGTAATGCCAATATCATGAATCTCTTGATATCATTACCCTCCATTTTCAAGAGTAGCTAATCAGGTTGTTCATCTATATTCTTTCTTATCCTTCTTATTCATTTGTTTATTTGTTTCACATATCATTACAAAGATAAAATGGGTAAATTCTAGCAATATTAAAATTCAATAATTTAACAAATTATAGGTGTTATACACCTACCTACTATGTTTGAAGTCCTTGCTTTGGCTCGAGTTGGTGGCCTAGTTGTCAAAGTATCCCCTACAAATCAATTTACCCATTAATTAACACTACTATTTGTAAATTAAAAAAATCAATTATATAATTCTCAACTTAATCATAATAACATTCAAAAAAGAGATTTACGGCTGTCACTAAGGGCTTCACATCATTTAACTTTTCATTGTATTAAAATTTCCCAATTCTAAATTTTCATTTCAATATCCAAACATAACTAAACACATTAGTCTTATAACTTTATCTTTAGGTTCTTTATTAAAAACTTTTCTTGTTGAAAATTTAAAATCATGTATAATCATCTAATCAAGCTTTTATCTTTATCTCATTCGCTTTAGATTTTAATTAGGTTGTACAACATCCCTTGACACAATCCTTATACCAATTAAAATATAACTTATATCAACTCTCTTTTAATCAAACAACATGCTAAATCATTCTAACATTTAAATAACCCTAAAGAACCCAAGAAAACCAAGAAATAAACCCATAATTTCATTTTTTAATATATTCTAATCTATATTATACAACAATGTATCCTTCAATCTCTAATTGTTTTTAAGAAATAAACTCATAATTTCAATGTTGAGTGAAAAGTAAAAAAAAATAAAAATAAAAACTAAACCAAAACTAAGAAAAAAAATTCAATTTGGTTTATGATACACACTTGAGAGTAACTAGTGATATCCTATTAGTTACTTGACATGACTACAAGATTGATATCTTCTTCCAAGTGCAGAAGTGTCGAAGTAATAAATAACTCAGTAAGACCAGTGTCGAACCATAAGGAGGTTAATTGTATAAATTATAAATAACAATAATAATAATACAACAACAACAACAACAACAACAACAACAACAACAATAGTAGTAGTAGTAGTAGTAGTAGTAATAGTAATAGTAAATAAAAATAAGGAGAAGAAGAAGAAGAAGAAGAAGATGAGAACTTTGAGATGAAATATTAATGTAAGGATTAAACAATGATAATAACAAATGTCAAGGTTAGAGGTTCCACTAATGATATGTCAAACAATGATGTTTTTGGCAAATAAAAAGATAAGGATTGTCACAAAGTCAAGAGGTGGTCACCCACTCAATAATTAGTCATCAAATCAATAGTTTCAAATTTTAGCCTATCAAAGAAAGCATTTGCCATACATTTAGGCATCTTGGTTTTTATATCAAGATCATGCTCTTTGTGTCTTTCTTTATATTTTTGTAATGTTTAAGTTTTATTTCATGTTGTATTTTTCTTAATCTCTTGTTTATGCTTTTCATTTCCTTTACTATACTTATGTTCTTATGTTATTTATTTATGTTTCTCTTCTTCATAATGTTTAGCTAAGTTTAATATGTCAAGATGACAAGGTATTACTAATAGTGTTAGAATAAGTATAATATAAACTCAATATGGACTTCAATGTTTATATCCTAAACAACTTACTATTAACATGTCTTATCATTTTTATCTTATTAATTCTTAATACCTTGCTTGTTAAATGGTTAAACTAGATTTGTGTTGTATAACACTTGGTACAATAAATACTTGACAATTTCATAGTGGAAATTAAGCTAAGTAACAAAAAAAAACTCAAGAGAAATTAAATTAACAATAACTTGGTTGAAAATAATTGATGGATTTGTTTTTAAAGATAAAAAAAAAATGTAAATAGATTTTAAATGACAAGAAAAGTAAGTCTTGGTCCAAATCAATTTTAATGGTGATGTATTGGTGATTTCTTCAACATATATAAGATAACTCAACCTAATATCAATGATGGTGATATTAGATCAGAAGATATTACAATGAAGATTAGAAAGATGAAGATTGATTATTGCTTAAGAATGAACAAGTACTTTCATATTAAGTAAGACATTGAATCAAGCAATCTCTATACCAAAACTAAAGTTTGTGCATAAAAATTCAAGATTATAACATTACCTAAATGATTTCTAAAATTTCTTTACAATAATAAATCATTCATGAAGAAAATAAGAAGATAAACATTAAGATTCATTCATATCCTAAAGAACTCACCTCAATCACCATTATCCTTGATTTGGATCCAAGAAAGAGTTTAGCCAACCATGATTATATATAAGAACACTTCAATAAACATGAAAGAACTTGAATCCAACTGAAAAAATAAGTTTTACAAACTAAAGAACCGAAATCTATAAAGAAGAACACAATACAATTTCAGAAAAAATTCGGACACAAATCTGACTCTAACTTTGGACAGCAATTCGACCCTCTTAGAAGCTTTTTTTGGAGAAGTCTATTAGAGACATATTTATAGGCAATTCTGTCACCTTTCCAGATCATTAAAGAACAGCTCATTTGGACACCTGAGTCAAAAGTTATGGGCAAAACACCGAAAGGTGTTCTGAAAAATCAAATCAAGACAGCTTTACAACTACTTTGGTGCACGTTTTTCTTCCTCATTTATGAGGTGTCTCCTTCTTCTTTTTGACCCAAAATAATGTTAAAATATCCCCTCCAGCTTTCCATCCATGTGCTTGCCTTCTTGGATCAATGGATTGCCCAAAATAAATCAATTGTTATTTGTTGTGTGGACATGTAAGATCATGGATTGTGTTTGGGTTGATTTGAAGGTTGATTTGGGGTTGATTTAGGGCTGATTTTGGGCTGATTTTGGGCTGAATTTGAGCATCAAATAAGTATACAAATGTACTTATTATTTGGGCTAAGATTGACATTGAAACCTTGAGTGTTTAATGGTTGAAGTTTGCACACAACATAAGGCAAGTTTGGGCTTGAAATAGATCATATGATATTCTTTTCTAGAATTGGAATATAATTGATTTTTGGGACAAATTTGGAGCACTTATTTGAACCAAGATTTGCTTCAATATTCAACTAAATGTCTCTTCAATTCTTTGTCCTGAATTCCGACGTTGAATTTTGTGAATTAATTCATTTAAGCTCCAAAAACCTATCGAAACATTAAAACAAACTTCATTACTAAAAAACACATCAATTTTAAATGTCTCTTCAATTCTTTGTCTGAATTCCGATGTTGAATTTCCTGAATTAATTCATTTAAGCTCCAAAAACCTATCGAAACATTAAAACAAACTTCATTACTGAAAAGCACATCAATTTATTATAAAAACAACCAAATAAAAACAATAAATACATATGTAAAATAAGAGACTTAATGACACTTTTGATGCACAATCACACCCCCCAACTTAGATTTTGCTAGTCCTCAAGCAAAACAAAACCCAAATAAAAAACAATAAATACATATGTAAAATAAGAGACTTAATGACACTTTTGATGCACAATCACACCCCCCAACTTAGATTTTGCTAGTTCTCAAGCAAAACAAAACATAAAACCTTTAAAATAAAAAAAATAATAACAATCATAATTAGGCTCGATTCATCACACTTGAAGGACCTATCATGCAAACGTTGGTATCTTTAACTTAGTGTACACAACAGCAAATAAAGAAAAATAAGCATACTCACATTCTCTAAATCAAACATCCATACAAAATTTCCAAATTTAGTCATATTTATCGTGCAACCAACATAATTGATTCATACGAAAACTCAACTTGTAATCTTCCCTTCTCACCAACACAAACAAGGTAGTAAACTAGAGAAATATCTATATATATATATTTTTTTTTTCTTTTTTTTTTGAAGATATGATTTATTCTTTGTCTTTAAGTTGTCACTTCCCTTTTGACGCGAATACAAACATTTGTGATGAATGCACCCGGTTACTCACAAAGTTACAAACTTAAAGTGCTTTGCATACTCATATTTCAAGCTGCCGTTTGACGTAAAGATAAACATTTGTGATGAATACCCCTAGTTACTGAGCAACTCAAAACATTGGAGTAGATAGAACTTTGTACACATTTATTTATTTATTTATTTATGTAATAATTATTACTCTATTTACTTAAACCTTGTTTATGACTAGATCAAAAGGGATAATCACAAGTAAAGCATCATACTCATCTTTCATGCATATTCACACAACTCACACAACTTTTACAAGGAAAGATGTACTTCAGTAATCTTAAAACAAAGTATGTTATATCTTGCTTTATAAGATATTATCTATCCCAAATTAAAGCATGCAATGTTTAACACAATAATGAACCCAAAAAGGTAATGATGATCCTAAACAAGTCTTATTCACATACCAATGCAAGTATTTTTTTTTTTTAACAAGCATGGTTATCTCAAGCATTCAACATAATGAAATATCTAAAATTAAGTTTTACATTATCCTCAATGTAAAAGAGAAAGAGAAAAAAAGTATAAAGATTAGAAAATTGTTACTCCCCTTCTATTTTCAAGGATGAATGTCTGATTGAATTGGGCATGAGCTGACTTCTTGCTTGATTTTTTTTAACCTGCATATCACAACTAAAAGAAAACATTGATGTTTTTTTTTTTTGAAAATAAAGAACCTCACACCCCCCAACTTAAAATAATGCATTGTCCCAAATGCATAAACAAGAAAATATAAGAGATGGAAGAAAGAAGAAAAAAATAAAAATGAAAAAAAAAATAAAAAAAAAAAAAAATTAAAATAAAATAAAAACAAAAACTCATTACTTCTAATACTACAATGATATTGGATCTTCAAGATCCAATGTCTCAACTTCAGCCACAATGCTTTCTATTTTTGCCAACCTCGTTTTCATTGTCATTGAATTGCTGAATGACCCAATATGCACGGTGCTCAATCTCAACAGGGAGATGACAAGGCTTTCCATAAACTAGCCTATAAGGAGACATTCCTAAAGAGGTTTTATAAGCAGTGCGATATGCCCACAAAGCATCAACTAGTCGTAAGGACCAATTTTTACGATTTGGATTGACTGTTTTCTCTAAAATGTTCTTGATCTTCCTATTTGCCAACTCAGCTTGGCCACCAGTTTGTGGGTGATAGGGGGTACTGACCTTGTGAATTACACCATATTTTCTCATTAAAATCCCAACGGGTTTGTTACAAAAATGTTTTCCCCCATCACTAATCATAGCCCGGGGCATGCCAAAACGAGAGAAAATATTTTCTTTCAAGAATTTGACTACAACTCAATGGTCATTGGTTCGAGATACAATGGCCTCCACCCATTTAGACACACAATCAACAGCTACAAGGATGAATTGGTAACCAAATGAACTTGGAAAAGGTCCCATGAAATCAATCCCCCAACAATCAAATATTTCCAAAACAAGGATGGGGTTAAGGGGCATCATGTTATGCCTAGTGAGACTACCTAGTCGTTGGCATCGGTCACATACAACACAGAAGGCATGAACATTTTTAAACATGGTGGGCCAATAAAAACCACACTGCAAGATTTTGGCAATTGTTTTCTTGGAAGAGAAATGCCCACCACAAGCTAATACATGATAAATATTAATGACACTTGGAATTTCATGATCAGGGATGCACCGCCTAATAATTTGGTCATGCAGTATTTAAATAGGTAGGGGTCATCCCAAAAAAAGGTGCGCACATTGTGCAAGAATTTTTGTTTGTCAAGTTTAGACCAATAAGAAAGAATTGACTTGTGGCTAGGTAATTTGCTATGTCAGCATACCATGAAGAACCAATGTAGGAGACAGTACCTGCATAAAATAAATTTTCATCAACAAAGAGTTCATTTATTGGAGATTCATCAATTATGGTCTCATAGCTTGAAAGACAAGAGAAATGATCAGCCACTACATTCTCTACTCCCTTTTTATCTCGAATTTCAAGGTTAAACTCTTGGAGTAGGAGGATCCATCGAATCAAACATGGTTTGGCATCTTGTTTTGTGAGCAAATATTTCAATGCTGCATGATCAGTGAAAACAATAACAAGAGATCCAACCAAATAAGACCTAAACTTGTCTAATGCAAACACCACAACTAAGAGTTCTTTTTCAGTTGTAGTGTAATTCAATTGAGCATCATTCAAAGTCTTGCTAGCATAATATATGACATGAGGTTTCTTGTCTTTTCTTTGCCCTAAAACAGCCCCAACCGCAAAATCACTAGCATCACACATCAGTTCAAATGGTAAAGACCAATCAGGAGCTTGCATGATTGGTGCAGTTGTCAACAACCCTTTAAGCTTTTCAAAAGCTTCTTGACATTTTGATGTCCAATCAAATGGGACATCTTGTGACAACAAGTTACACAATGGTTTGGCAATGGTACTAAAAGAATGAATGAATCTTCGATAAAAACCAGCATGTCCTAAAAAAGATCTCACATCTTTCACAGTCTTAGGGGTAGTTAATTTTTGAATGACTTCCACTTTTGACTTATCTACCTCTATCCCTTTTGAAGAGACAATGTGACCTAAAACAATGCCATGTGTCACCATAAAATGACACTTCTCCCAATTGAGTACAAGATTGCTCTCTTCACACCTTTCAAGAACTTTTTCTAGATTCATTAGACACAACTCATAAGAATCCCCATAAACTGAAAAATCATCCATGAAAACTTCCAAAAAATTTTCCACCATGTCACTAAAGATACTCATCATACACCTTTGAAAAGTGGCTGGTGCATTACACAAACCAAAAGGCATTCTTCTATAAGCATAGGTACCAAAAGGACAAGTGAAAGTGGTTTTTTCTTGGTCTTCTAAAGAAATCTCAATTTGGTTGTAACCTGAGTATCCATCCAGAAAACAATAGAAAGCTCTTCCAGCTACTCTTTCAAGCACTTGGTCTAAAAATGGAAGCGGAAAATGGTCCTTCCTAGTCACCATGTTCAATTTACGATAATCAATGCACATACGCCATCCAGTTTGGATTCTAGTTGGTACCAGCTCATTATTTTCATTCTTCACTACCGTGACTCCAGATTTTTTAGGGACAACTTGGGTTGGACTAACCCATTTTGAGTTTGCAATAGGGTAAATGATACCTGCATCAAGTAGCTTAAGCACTTCACCTCTCACTACTTCCTTCATGTTTGGGTTCAATCGTCTTTGCATTTGCCTCACAGATTTAGCCTCTTCTTCAAGATAGATTCTATGTGTACATAAAAGAGGGCTAATTCCTTTCAAGTCAGTAATTTTCCACCCAATTGCTTTCTTGTGTTTTCTCACCACTCTCAAAAGTTTGTGTTCTTGCTCTATGCTAAGTTTTGATGAGATCACAATAGGATATGATTCATCTTCCCCTAGAAATGCATACTTAAGATCACTCGGTAAAGGCTTCCTTTCTAGTTTATCAGGCTGGACAAGAGATTCCTCAACTTTCACTTGGGGTGAAATCAAAGGCTCAAATGATGGGGTCCATTGACCTATTGACATAATAGGCATTGGATCTAGATAAGTCTCAAGTTCTCTTACTTCCTCATCAACACATTCCAAAGAACAAAATCTTTCATCATGAATTAAAGTTCTCTCCAATGGATCCTTGATCCACACTCTCTCAAAGTGTTCTTGACAAACTGTTTGGATGAAATCTACCTCTCTAATGTCCTCATGTTCCCCGATTTGTTTGGAGACATTGAATATGTTCATCTCCACAGTCATATTCCCAAAAGACAATTTCATCACCCCATTCCTACAGTTAATTAAGGCATTGGATGTAGCTAGGAAAGGTCTCCCTAAGATGACTGGGATGGGGGCATTAGAACCTTGAATTGGTGCGGTGTCTAACACTACAAAATCAACAGGAAAGTAGAATTTATCTACTTGGACCAACACATCCTCAACGATACCCCTAGGAATCTTGATTGACCTATCAGCTAATTGAAGGGTGATTCGAGTAGGCTTGATTTCTCCTAAACCTAATTGTTCGTAAACAGTGTAGGGTATTAAATTCACACTTGCTCCTAAATCCAACAAAGCTTGATCTATCTTATGACTTCCAATAATGCATGAAATGGTAGGACAACCAGGATCTTTGTATTTGGGAGGGGTCTTAAACTGGATGATGGCACTAGCATGTTCAGTTAGAAAGGCTCTTTCTTTCACATTCAATCTCCTTTTGACTGTGCATAAATCCTTAAGAAACTTTGCATAAGATGGAACTTGTTTAATTGCATCAAGGAGTGGAATATTGACTTTCACTTGTTTGAACAATTCATAGATTTCTGAGTTCATAAGATCTTGTTTAGGTTTCCCTAACCTTTGTGGAAATGGTGCTCTAGGAACAAATTCTAAATCACTCATTTTGACTCCAATTTTTCTTGAATCATCTCCTTTCTCACTCATCTCTTTCTCATTTATCTCACCTTCTTTGTCACTCAAACTCTCATTTGTCACTTGTGTTTTGATTCCCTCTTCACTTTCCCTAGATTTCTCCTCCACAATACCTTTAGGAATCCTAAAACCTACACCTTTGTCAACAATCTTTCCACTTCTAAGGGTAGTGATGGCTTGGACTTGTTCATGGTTTGAAGGTTCACTAGGTGAGGATTCACTCATGTGTACCTGACCTCTAGGATTGGGCATTGGTTGAGCTGGGATTTTTCCCTTCTCTTGAATGCTTAGTGATTGAGTCAACTTAGTTAGTTGACTTCGAATGTCATCTAAGGTCCTATTGGTCTGGTCTTGGAATTTGTAAACTTGGTTGTTGATTCCTCCTTGCGTTTGCATGAATTGTTGAAGAGTATCCTCTAAGGATCTCTTATGAGGTGGTTGGTATGTGTTATGTGTGGGAGCATGAAATGGTTGGGGTGGAGGTTGAAATGTTTGAGGTACTGAAGAGCCCTCATTTCTCCATCCAAAATTTGGGTGGTTCCTCCATCCAGGATTATAGGTCTCAGAGTAGGGATTGCCTACTTGGTTTGGAAATGGCTTTCTAACATTACTTGAATCAGAAGTTTGGCCATATAGCACTTCCTTGAAGGCTGGAATGGTAGGACACTCAGTTGTCCTATGCCCTTTGCTCTCACAAACAACACAACTTTCCTCTTGTTGTTCACTTATGACATGCACTTTTTTAATCTCAAGAGACTCTACTTTCCTAGCCAATGAGGCTAATCTAGCATTGAGGTCATCAGTCTCTTTCAATTGAAACTTCCCACTTGAATGAGAAATGGTGTTTCTAGACTCAACATGAACTGGGAGAGAAGTCTCCCATTGCTTTGTGTTTTCAGCCAATTGATCAAAAAAATCAAAGGCCTCACTTGGTTCTTTGTCATAAAACTCACCATTACACATGGTTGACACTAGCTTTTTAAAATCTGCGGTAAGAGAGTCATAAAAGAAACTCACTAACCTCCACATCTCAAAACCATGATGAGGGCATGCATTTAACAAGTCTTTGAACCTTTCCCAAGCTTGGTGAAATGACTCATTTGGACTACAAGAAAAATTCATCATTTGACGTTGTAAGGCTGCTGTCCTATGAGTGGGGAAGTATTTTTTCAAAAATTCAGCTTGCATTTCTCTCCATGTACCTATAGACCTAGGACGCAAGGAGTTTAGCCAAAGCTTGGCTTTATCCTTTAGAGAGAATGGGAACAATTTAAGCCGAATGGTTTCCTCGGTGCATGTTCTATCAATAAAAGTATTACATACCTCTTCAAAGTCTTTAATGTGTATGTATGGATTTTCAGAATCCATACCATGAAATGTGGGAAGAAGTTGAATCATGCCCGGTTTCAAATTGAAAGCTTGTTGGTTAAGAGGTAAGATAATACACGAAGGTGTACTTTGTCTAGCCGGGTGAAGATACTCTCTAAGAGTTCGAAAATTAGGTTGATCATTGAATTGTGGAGGTCCATTACCTTGAACACTCCCTTCACCCTCTACATCTTCAACATTAGCCATGATAAAATAATAATAATAATAATAATAATATAACAATTATATGAATATGAAAGGAAAGGAAAGAAAAAAAATGCAAATAAAAGTAATAGCTCAAAAATAAAAATACAACAAATTAAGAAATTCACTCTCCAACTAATAAGCACTATTAACAACAATAAACATTAAAAGATAATTATAAGAAGCTTGAATAAAAAGGCGGTGATACCGGCCAAGCACTTTAGACAATAAATAAAAACAATATCAACCAAATAAAATGAAATAAACAAGAAAAATATTAGCAACTAATAAGAATAGAAAATAAAAGAAAAATGGTTGAACCAACCAAAATCCAACAATTAATAGTCCAATATCCAAAACGTTAAGGTCAAATTTTTTTTAGGCGGTAAAACCAACCACTTGATTTGTTTTTTAATTTTTTTTTAGGCGGTAAAACCAGCCACTTGATTTGTTTTTTAATT
>NW_011500400.1:101532-110377 GCF_000495115.2 Populus euphratica
GGTAATTTTTTTTTTTTAGGCGGTAAAACCAGCCCATTGATTTTTTTTATATGATTTTTTTTTAGTTTTCCAATAATCAAATCTAAATTTGTTACCTTTGCTTGCTAGCTCCCCGGCAACGGCGCCAAAATTGCTTGACCGCTTTTTATGATCGGCTTGTTTTAACTCGCAAGTGCACGAGTGTGCGATGTAGCAATTAACTCGGTAAGATCGAGGTCATATCCACAGAGAGCTAGATCTGGAAATTAAGCTAAGTAACAAAAAAAAACTCAAGAGAAATTAAATTAACAATAACTTGGTTGAAAATAATTGATGGATTTGTTTTTAAAGATAAAAAAAAAATGTAAATAGATTTTAAATGACAAGAAAAGTAAGTCTTGGTCCAAATCAATTTTAATGGTGATGTATTGGTGATTTCTTCAACATATATAAGATAACTCAACCTAATATCAATGATGGTGATATTAGATCAGAAGATATTACAATGAAGATTAGAAAGATGAAGATTGATTATTGCTTAAGAATGAACAAGTACTTTCATATTAAGTAAGACATTGAATCAAGCAATCTCTATACCAAAACTAAAGTTTGTGCATAAAAATTCAAGATTATAACATTACCTAAATGATTTCTAAAATTTCTTTACAATAATAAATCATTCATGAAGAAAATAAGAAGATAAACATTAAGATTCATTCATATCCTAAAGAACTCACCTCAATCACCATTATCCTTGATTTGGATCCAAGAAAGAGTTTAGCCAACCATGATTATATATAAGAACACTTCAATAAACATGAAAGAACTTGAATCCAACTGAAAAAATAAGTTTTACAAACTAAAGAACCGAAATCTATAAAGAAGAACACAATACAATTTCAGAAAAAATTCGGACACAAATCTGACTCTAACTTTGGACAGCAATTCGACCCTCTTAGAAGCTTTTTTTGGAGAAGTCTATTAGAGACATATTTATAGGCAATTCTGTCACCTTTCCAGATCATTAAAGAACAGCTCATTTGGACACCTGAGTCAAAAGTTATGGGCAAAACACCGAAAGGTGTTCTGAAAAATCAAATCAAGACAGCTTTACAACTACTTTGGTGCACGTTTTTCTTCCTCATTTATGAGGTGTCTCCTTCTTCTTTTTGACCCAAAATAATGTTAAAATATCCCCTCCAGCTTTCCATCCATGTGCTTGCCTTCTTGGATCAATGGATTGCCCAAAATAAATCAATTGTTATTTGTTGTGTGGACATGTAAGATCATGGATTGTGTTTGGGTTGATTTGGGGTTGATTTAGGGCTGATTTGGGGCTGATTTTTGGGCTGAATTTGAGCATCAAATAAGTATACAAATGTACTTATTATTTGGGCTAAGATTGACATTGAAACCTTGAGTGTTTAATGGTTGAAGTTTGCACACAACATAAGGCAAGTTTGGGCTTGAAATAAATCATATGATATTCTTTTCTAGAATTGGAATAGAATTGATTTTTGGGACAAATTTGGAGCACTTATTTGAACCAAGATTTGCTTCAATCTTCAACTAAATGTCTCTTCAATTCTTTGTTCTGAATTCCGACGTTGAATTTTGTGAATTAATTCATTTAAGCTCCAAAAACCTATCGAAACATTAAAACAAACTTCATTACTAAAAAACACATCAATTATTATAAAAACAACCAAATAAAAACAATAAATACATATGTAAAATAAGAGACTTAATGACACTTTTGATGCACAATCACACCCCCCAACTTAGATTTTGCTAGTCCTCAAGCAAAACAAAACATAAAACCTTTAAAATAAAAATAATAATAATAACAACCATAATTAGGCTCGATTCATCACACTTGAAGGACCTATCATGCAAACATTGGTATCTTTAACTTAGTGTACACAATAGCAAATAAAGAAAAATAAGCATACTCACATTCTCTAAATCAAACATCCATACAAAATTTCCAAATTCAGTCATATTTATCGTGCAACCAACATAATTGATTCATACGAAAACTCAACTTGTAATCTTCCCTTCTCACCAACACAAACAAGGTAGCAAACTAGAGAAATATCTATATATTTTTTTTCTTTCTTTTTTTCTTTCTTTGTTTTTTTTTTTTTTGAAGATATGATTTATTCTTTGTCTTTAAGTTGTCACTTCCCTTTTGACGCGAATACAAACATTTGTGATGAATGCACCCGGTTACTCACAAAGTCACAAACTTAAAGTGCTTTGCATACTCATATTTCAAGCTGCCGTTTGACGTAAAGATAAACATTTGTGATGAATACCCCTAGTTACTGAGCAACTCAAAACATTGGAGTAGATAGAACTTTGTACACATTTATTTATTTATTTATTTATTTATGTAATGATTATTACTCTATTTACTTAAACCTTGTTTAGGACTAGATCAAAAGGGATAATCACAAGTAAAGCATCATACTCATCTTTCATGCATATTCACACAACTCACACAACTTTTACAAGGAAAGATGTACTTCAGTAATCTTAAAAAAAAGTATGCTATATCTTGCTTTATAAGATATTATCTATCCCAAATTAAAGCATGCAATGTTCAACACAATAATGAACCCAAAAAGGTAATGATGATCCTAAACAAGTCTCATTCACATACGAATGCAAGTTTTTTTTTTTTTTTAACAAGCATGGTTATCTCAAGCATTCAACATAATGAAATATCTAAAATTAAGTTTTACATTATCCTCAATGTAAAAGAGAAAGAGAAGAAAAGTATAAAGATTAGAAAATTGTTACTCCCCTTCTGTTTTCAAGGATGAATGTCTGATTGAATTGGGCATGAGCTGACTTCTTGCTTGATTTTTTTTTTAACCTGCATATCACAACTAAAAGAAAACATAAAAGAAAACATTGATGTTTTTTTTTTTTTTTTTGAAAATAAAGAACCTCACACCCCCCAACTTAAAATAATGCATTGTCCCGAATGCATGAACAAGAAAATATAAGAGATGGAAGAAAGAAGAAAAAAATGAAAATGAAAATAAAAATAAAAATAAAATAAAAATAAAAACTCATTACTTTTGATACTACAATGGTATTGGATCTTCAAGATCCAATGTCTCAACTTCAGCCACAACATTTTCAAGATAAAGTTTCAATCGATGACCATTTACTTTGAAAATATTTCCATTCTTGGGATTTTCTACCTCAAATGCACCATGCTCAGAGATGGATTTAATCACAAATGGACCAATCCATTTTGTCCTCAACTTCCCAGGAAAGAGATGTAATCGTGAATTATACAAGAGAACCTTTTGACCAACATGAAAGGATTTTCTAAGAATATGTTTATCATGCAAAGTTTTCATCTTATGTTTTGAAATTTTTGCATTTTCAAATGCATCATTTCTTAGCTCCTCTAATTCATCCAATTGAAGCTTTCTATTTTTGCCAACCTCGTTTTCATTGTCATTGAATTGCCGAATGGCCCAATATGCACGGTGCTCAATCTCAACAGGGAGATGACAAGGCTTTCCATAAACTAGCCTATAAGGAGACATTCCTAAAGAGGTCTTATAAGCAGTGCGATATGCCCACAAAGCATCAACTAGTCGTAGGGACCAATCTTTACGGTTTGGATTGACTGTTTTCTCTAAAATGTTCTTGATCTCCCTATTTGCCAACTCAGCTTGGCCACTAGTCTGTGGGTGATAGGGGGTACTGACCTTGTGAATTACACCATATTTTCTCATCAAAATCCCAACGGGCTTGTTACAAAAATGTTTTCCCCCATCACTAATCATAGCCCGGGGCATGCCAAAACGAGAGAAAATATTTTCTTTCAAGAATTTGACCACAACTCGATGGTCATTGGTTCGAGATGCAATGGCCTCCACCCATTTAGACACATAATCAACAGCTACAAGGATGAATTGGTAACCAAATGAACTTGGAAAAGGTCCCATGAAATCAATCCCCCAACAATCAAATATTTCCAAAACAAGGATGGGGTTAAGGGGCATCATGTTACGCCTAGTGAGGCTACCTAGTCGTTGGCATCGGTCACATGCAACACAGAAGGCATGAACATCTTTAAACATGGTAGGCCAATAAAAACCACACTGCAAGATTTTGGCAATGGTTTTCTTGGAAGAGAAATGCCCACCACAGGCTAATGCATGACAAAAATTAATGACCCTTGGAATTTCATGATCAGGGATGCACCGCCTAATAATTTGGTCAGGACAATATTTAAATAGGTAGGGGTCATCCCAAAAAAAGGTGCGCACATTGCGCAAGAATTTTTGTTTGTCAAGTTTAGACCAATGAGAAGGAATCTGACTTGTGGCTAGGTAATTTGCTATGTCAGCATACCATGGAGAACCAATGTAAGAGACAGTACCTGCACAAAATAAATTTTCATCAGCAAAGAGTTCATTTATTGGAGATTCATCAATTATGGTCTTATAGCTTGAAAGACGAGACAAATGATCAGCTACTACATTCTCTACTCCCTTTTTATCTCGAATTTCAATGTTAAACTCTTGGAGTAGGAGGATCCATCGAATCAAACGTGGTTTGGCATCTTGTTTTGTGAGCAAATATTTCAATGCTGCATGATCAGTGAAAACAATAACAAGAGATCCAACCAAATAAGACCTAAACTTGTCTAATGCAAAGACCACAGCTAAGAGTTCTTTTTCAGTTGTAGTGTAATTCAATTGAGCATCATTCAAAGTCTTGCTAGCATAATATATGACATGAGGTTTCTTGTCTTTTCTTTGCCCTAAAACAGCCCCAACCGCAAAATCACTAGCATCACACATCAGTTCAAATGGTAAAGACCAATCAGGAGCTTGCATGATTGGTGCAGTTGTCAACAACCCTTTAAGCTTTTCAAAAGCTTCTTGACATTTTGATGTCCAATCAAATGGGACATCTTGTGACAACAAGTTACACAATGGTTTGGCAATGGTACTAAAAGAATGAATGAATCTTCGATAAAAACCAGCATGTCCTAAAAAAGATCTCACATCTTTCACAGTCTTAGGGGTAGTTAATTTTTGAATGACTTCCACTTTTGACTTATCTACCTCTATCCCTTTTGAAGAGACAATGTGACCTAAAACAATGCCATGTGTCACCATAAAATGACACTTCTCCCAATTGAGTACAAGATTGCTCTCTTCACACCTTTCAAGAACTTTTTCTAGATTCATTAGACACAACTCATAAGAATCCCCATAAACTGAAAAATCATCCATGAAAACTTCCAAAAAATTTTCCACCATGTCACTAAAGATACTCATCATACACCTTTGAAAAGTGGCTGGTGCATTACACAAACCAAAAGGCATTCTTCTATAAGCATAGGTACCAAAAGGACAAGTGAAAGTGGTTTTTTCTTGGTCTTCTAAAGAAATCTCAATTTGGTTGTAACCTGAGTATCCATCTAGAAAACAATAGAAAGCTCTTCCAGCTACTCTTTCAAGCACTTGGTCTAAAAATGGAAGCGGAAAATGGTCCTTCCTAGTCACCATGTTCAATTTACGATAATCAATGCACATACGCCATCCAGTTTGGATTCTAGTTGGTACCAGCTCATTATTTTCATTCTTCACTACCGTGACTCCAGATTTTTTTGGGACAACTTGGGTTGGACTAACCCATTTTGAGTTTGCAATAGGGTAAATGATACCTGCATCAAGTAGCTTAAGCACTTCACCTCTCACTACTTCCTTCATGTTTGGGTTCAATCGTCTTTGCATTTGCCTCACAGATTTAGCCTCTTCTTCAAGATAGATTCTATGTGTACATAAAAGAGGGCTAATTCCTTTCAAGTCAGTAATTTTCCACCCAATTGCTTTCTTGTGTTTTCTCACCACTCTCAAAAGTTTGTGTTCTTGCTCTATGCTAAGTTTTGATGAGATCACAATAGGATATGATTCATCTTCCCCTAGAAATGCATACTTAAGATCACTCGGTAAAGGCTTCCTTTCTAGTTTATCAGGCTGGACAAGAGATTCCTCAACTTTCACTTGGGGTGAAATCAAAGGCTCAAATGATGGGGTCCATTGACCTATTGACATAATAGGCATTGGATCTAGATAAGTCTCGAGTTCTCTTACTTCCTCATCAACACATTCCAAAGAACAAAATCTTTCATCATGAATTAAAGTTCTCTCCAATGGATCCTTGATCCACACTCTCTCAAAGTGTTCTTGACAAACTGTTTGGATGAAATCTACCTCTCTAATGTCCTCATGTTCCCCGATTTGTTTGGAGACATTGAATATGTTCATCTCCACAGTCATATTCCCAAAAGACAATTTCATCACCCCATTCCTACAGTTAATTAAGGCATTGGATGTAGCTAGGAAAGGTCTCCCTAAGATGACTGGGATGGGGGCATTAGAACCTTGAATTGGTGCGGTGTCTAACACTACAAAATCAACAGGAAAGTAGAATTTATCTACTTGGACCAACACATCCTCAACGATACCCCTAGGAATCTTGATTGACCTATCAGCTAATTGAAGGGTGATTCGAGTAGGCTTGATTTCTCCTAAACCTAATTGTTCGTAAACAGTGTAGGGTATTAAATTCACACTTGCTCCTAAATCCAACAAAGCTTGATCTATCTTATGACTTCCAATAATGCATGAAATGGTAGGACAACCAGGATCTTTGTATTTGGGAGGGGTCTTAAACTGGATGATGGCACTAGCATGTTCAGTCAGAAAAGCTCTTTCTTTCACATTCAATCTCTTTTTGATTGTGCATAAATCCTTAAAAAACTTTACATAAGATGGAACTTGTTTAATTGCATCAAGGAGTGGAATATTGACTTTCACTTGTTTGAACAATTCATAGATTTCTGAGTTCATAAGATTTTTTTTAGGTTTCCCTAACCTTTATAGAAATGGTGCTCTAGAAATAAATTCTGAATCACTCACTTTGACTCTAATTTTTCTTGAATCATCTCCTTTCTCACTCATCTCTTTCTCATTTATCTCACCTTCTTTGTCACTCAAACTCTTATTTGTCACTTGTGTTTTGATTCCCTCTTCACTTTCCCTAGATTTCTCCTCCACAATACCTTTAGGAATCCTAAAACCTATACCTTTGTCAACAATCTTTCCACTTCTAAGGGTAGTGATGGCTTGGACTTGTTCATGGTTTGAAGGTTCACTAGGTGAGGATTCACTCATGTGTACCTGACCTCTAGGATTGGACATTGGTTGAGCTGGGATTTTTCCCTTCTCTTGAATGCTTAGTGATTGAGTCAACTTAGTTAGTTGACTTCGAATGTCATCTAAGGTCCTATTGGTCTGGTCTTGGAATTTGTAAGCTTGGTTGTTGATTCCTCCTTGTGTTTGCATGAATTGTTGAAGAGTATCCTCTAGGGATCTCTTATGAGGTGGTTGGTATGTGTTATGTGTGGGAGCATGAAATGGTTAGGGTGGAGGTTGAAATGTTTGAGGTACTAAAGAGCCCTCATTTCTCCATCCAAAATTTGAGTGGTTCCTCCATCCAGGATTATAGGTCTCAGAGTAGGGATTGCCTACTTGGTTTGGAAATGGCTTTCTAACATTACTTGAATCAGAAGGTTGACCATATAGCACTTCCTTGAAGGCTGGAATGGTAGGACACTCAGTTGTCCTATGCCCTTTGCTCTCACAAACAACATAACTTTCCTCTTGTTGTTCACTCATGGCATGCACTTTTTTAATCTTAAGAGACTCTACTTTCCTAGCCAATGAGGCTAATCTAGCATTGAGGTCATCAGTCTCTTTCAATTAAAACTTCCCATTTAAATGAGAAATGGTGTTTCTAGACTCAACATGAACTGGGAGAGAAGTCTCCCATTGCTTTGTTCGAGATGTCTATTAGAGACATATTTATAAGAAATTTTGTCACCTTTCCAGATCATTAAAGAACAGCTCATTTGGACACCTGATTCAAAAGTTATGGGCAAAACACCGAAAGGTGTTCTGAAAAATCAAATCAGGACAGCTTTACAACCACTTTGGTGCACGTTTTTCTTCCTCATTTATGAGCTATCTCTTTCTTCTTTTTGACCCAAAATAATGTAAAAATATCCCCTCCAGCTTTCCATCCATGTGCTTGCCTTCTTGGATCAATGGATTACCCAAAATAAATCAATTGTTGTTGGGTGGACATGTAAGATCATGGATTGTGTTTGGGCTGATTTGAAGGTTGATTTGGGGCTAATTTGGGGCTGAATTTAAGCATCAAATAAGTATACAAATATACCTATTGTTTAGGCTAAGATTGACATTGAAACCTTGAGTGTTTCATGGTTGAAGTTTGCACACAACATAAGGCATGTTTGGGCTTAAAATAGATCATATGATATTCTTTTCTAGAATTGGAATAGAATTGATTTTTGGGACAAATTTGGAGCACTTATTTGAACCAAGATTTGCTTCAATATTCAACTAAATGTCTCTTCAATTCTTTGTTCTGAATTCCGACGTTGAATTTCCTGAATTAATTTATTTAAGCTCCAAAAACCTATCGAAACATTAAAACAAACTTCATTACTGAAAAGCACATCAATTATTATAAAAAAAAACTAAATAAAAATAATAAATACATATGTAAAATAAGAGACTTAATAATTTATAATAAGCTATTAATGACAAATCATCCGATTGGAACCTCCTTTCTATGTGGTTTCCAGTTGAGAAATAATAGGAGTTTATATTATACTTATTTGAAATACTATTATTGGATCCTCTAACATTGACTACTGTTTTTCTTTTTCATTGTTTAATCTTTATATTAATCTTAGTGAAGAGTTTATACTATACTTGTTTGACATACCATTAGT
>NW_011500400.1:111283-116324 GCF_000495115.2 Populus euphratica
ATTGTTATTTATAATTTGTACAATTAACCTCTCTGTGGTTCGACCCCGGTCTTACCGGGTTATTTATTACTTCGACACTCCTGCACTTGGGAGAAGACATCAATCTTTTAGTCGTGTCAGTATGGTTCGATCATGATCTCGTCAGGTTATTTATTACTTCAACACTCCTACATTTGGGATAAGACATCAATTTTTTATTTATGTCACTAACCTTTACATTGATACTATAATTTAAAGTATGATAGTTTACTTTTGAGGACATTAATAGAACAATCAACATTTGATTTTTCAATCACGTAGAATATATTTCAAGGTTCCTAAAAATGCCTTTTAATACATAGGCTAAACAAACGGATAGGAGCATCATTATTTTTCAAGGTATCATGTCATGTAGTGAAACCTCTAATTAATAGTATTAATTTTCTAATTGTTTTAGAGGTCAATGATGCATAACACAATGATGAACCCAAAATCTAAACTAAGAGAAGAATGTAGCCAAGATAGAAGCAAGGAAAACCAAAGAACAAATCATTGCTCTATGAAAGCAGAAGACATGCAGGAAACTAGGAATGCAAGTCCAAGTTAAAGCCTTCAATTCCTTTTTACAAATCACTTCTTTTCCCTTTTAAATAGCTGAATCCAAAATAAAAAAGAAGAAAAGAGAAATAGAAATAGAAACCATAGTGATGTGGTCTCGAGGGAAGGAGGGGAAATAGAGAGGTGAAAAAGAAAAATAATTAGAAAGCTGTAAATGAAGGAATAAATAATATATAGTTGTGGCTTAAATTCAATTAGGGTTTGAAATTGCATTGCAATCTCATGTTGCTTATCAAACTCCTCGGTCTCATCCCGCCACCAACCATGACAAAAGCTAAACAAAGATGCCCTCTTATTGCATTCCAGTGCTTGGCCTAGCGGTGGAAGGGGCTTGTCTCCTTCCACTACACTTGGGTTCGAGCCCTGGCGTGCACGCCTGTCACCCCCGCGGGGCCTTTCATGCTTACTGAGTTTTTGCAGGGTATTCAGTGGGCCTTGGGGATTAGTCATGGTGCGCGCAAGTTGGCCCAGACACCCCACGTAAATAAAAAAAAAAAAGATGCCCTCTTATTTCTCTTATCATCCTAGTAAAAAAAAAAAACAAAACCCATCAATATAAGCCAAAGAAAAAAAAGATGTAGAAAAATATCAACCATTATGCAAAAATAAAAATAAAAGCTCATAAAAATAAAAATAAAAGCTCATCTCCATAAATCAAAGGATATAGACCCATTAAGAAAACAACAACTTCTAGTATGAGAAAAGAGAGTATGTGTTGCTAGTGTGGACATGAAAGGAAAGAAAAAAAAATAATTCGCGCTAAGAAAAAAAGACAAATCAATTAACATATTTTTGCTTGCTTAATAGAAGGAGAAGAAAACAAAAAACCCTAACTATCCTCCTAACACAACTAAATTTTTTAAATGGAAAAGGATAAAAAAAGTAATTACATAGTTGAATAAAAAATTCTTAGTTTTTTTATTTTTTTTTTAATTTTAATATGAAAATGAGAGATAAATGTTATCAGTGTTATTAAATCATGTATGATTTTATTAGAAAACTTTATAGAGCAAAACCTTTGGTTAGGATTGAAAATAAATCAAGAAGATATTTTATTTGGTCAAATTTGATTAATCTAATCAAAACCTATTGATTTAATTAATTTGATCTAATCTAATTTAAATATATCAAATTAACTTATTGTTTATAAAAAAGTCATAATGATGTCATATTAATTTTTCATTAAAAAAAGAGGTTAACTTAATAATTCAAGCTTTGATTAAGTTAGATCTTAAATTAAATTGAGTTCCACGTTACACTCCACAAACTTTTAACAGAAGATTAGTGAAGTAAGCCTTATCCCCCCCTCCAAAAAGAAATTGATGGCTCAATATTCTTTGTATAAAAGCATAGTCTTTATTTGACTTTTTTTATAAATTTATAAAGAAAACTTTATTTTATATTTATATATATATATACATATTACTATTTTATTTATATTAAATAATAAATAGTATTTTGATAATGTATACCCGTATAAAAACCCTAAAGATAAAATATAAATATCTAATTTTTATATATATTGAATAATTAGTGTTTAATGAAGGTAATAGAAACTTAACTTGTGCATATACATTGTCATTATTGGTATTGTTTTTCTATTAATTTATACTAATGTAAACTAGAAAACTCAAGCGTTCAAATTTAACACATGTATGAAAAGCTCATAATTGAAAAACAAAGAGTAGTATTTGTTTTTAAATAAAATTTTATATATTTATACTCCTACTAAAATTTAAAATTGATGATAATATAGATTTGAGTTATAAATAAATATATTCAAAAAATTGGTTTTTCATTTCATTAAAAAAGTACAATACACATGTATTTTTAAGTATTTAAATAGTAGTATTATCATTACCAACTCAATCAACTAATAAAACCAAAAGTTGACTAATCTAGAATTTAGTTGAGATTGAATTATTATTTTAGTTGTTTGTAACATTAATTTATTTAAAATCACTTAATTTGATTAGGTTTTTAAAAACTCATTTGATCATTACTTAAGAAGTCAACCATGCGAAGCAAATGAATACACACACATGATGAATCAAGCTTAAATCTTAAAAACTCAAAACATGGTTTCTACATAAGAATAAGGTAAAATAAAAAATAAAAAAAGAAAAAGAAAGTAGTAACAAGTTTGGATGAGAAATTATCAATTAAAAAAATATGATTATATTGTTCAGATGAGATAGAATATTGAAAGTTGTAGCAAAAACGTAATTGGATATATTGTAGTGGCTACCTTTAAAATGAACTTTCAAAAAATTTAGAATCCTAATTATCTTACAAGATAACCTTTTGAAACCGACTATTAGGTGTATCCCCATTTACCATGTAAAATAGGGATGCCTCCTCCTTTACTTGTGCTTGAAATAATTTGAAGAAGGAAAAAAAATTAAAAAAGTTTAAGATTTTATCACAAAAGAGAGAGGAGAAGTTAGAGGTTGAGATTTGACCCCCAAAAAAGTAACTTTTTACCTCCATTTACTTATATTTAAAATAATTTTAAAGGGAGAGAAAAAATTAAAAAAAAAGTTGAGATTTAACTATAATTTTTAAATTTGACTTAGAGATTGACTTGGGACAAGTCTCAGTCATGATTCAAATGATTTAATCCAGGTCAACTATATTTTTTACTTTTTAACAATTAAAAATGATATTATTTTAGAAAAAATTAATGGATTTTAACTGAGTTTTTTCCTTTACTTTTTAACAATTAAAAATAATATTATTTTAGAAAAAATTAATGAGTTTTAACTGAGTTTTTTTCTAGTTAACCGAGTCACATATTAACCATGATCCATATTATTACAAAAACTTTACTACATATGTTACAAGTTAACTCGATAGGTAAGGTGAGGTTTTAAAATAATGTATTTGACTTCAAAATTGAGGTTAAATGCTAACTTGTAGAGTAAAGGATAAAGAAGTTTTAATAAAAAAAGCAAAGCTTTTGTGATTCTCCAAAACTTTTGTTTTTAAATTTAATGGTTCCTTTATTCTCTCTTTTTTTTTCATTTACTTTCATTTTGAACAATAAGATATATATTATTTATTTTTTATGATTATATTTAGCTTAAAATTTGATTTTATCTTTATTAATATCTAATTTATAATTTTTCAAAAGCTATTTAATATCTTTAATATTTCACGTTTAACTTCTTCTTCTTCTTTTATATTCTTAACAATTTCTTAAGATACACTCTTAATATTTTTTCTCTAAATCTTTCCACGCTACCAACACAAATCTCATATATGGGTGGGATTTTTTTATGTGAACCTTATAATCATGTATTAATGTAACTCCCAATCAAGAATGAAATCTAATCCTGAAAAGCTGAAAAAGGTTTAATAGGAGTGTAATATAATGAAAACATTTCCCAAGATACCAACATTATTGGAATTAAACTGAATGAAGCCATGAAGCTAATTAATCTTTGATAAGTCGGTATAGTTCTTTCAAAAATCAAAGAGTGTAAGAATCACTCTCATACACAAGCTGAAAATTGAGAATAATATCATTCAATCACTATAATTTATAAGGTATTGGGTGTTTGGTAGTGTACAAGTTTAACTTTTTCATTAATTTAATACTAGTTGCATTATTGCAAATACCACTATCTATGATTAAGCTATATACCTTATTTTGAACATGATATCTTGTGTAGAATATGTTCCCCCTTTTAATTTCTAAATCATTCACTTTGACATGCATATAAAGTGCTCTTCTTATCATAACTGCTTTTTTCTCAATCGATACTCAACAAAAACATCATTAACATCCTTCAATGGTGGCATCTTCTCCTCTTTATCCTCCCTATTGATTTCAACCTTATTATTAGTTTTCATAACTATGACTTTTTTCTTTAAAACACTATAAAGCAACAAGTTTAAAACTCAAACAACGAAATCATTTATTGTCACAGTTATGAGAAGTAGGAGTACCATTGTAACATTTAACAATGGTTGAGGTGTCTTTCTTTTCTCTAGGGTATTTGACCTTACCCTTCTCACTTGGCTTTGCCGAATGATACCCTTCCATTTAAGTTGTTTCTCCACCTTCATGACCATGTGCACCATCTCCTTTTCACGACCATATGCACAATCTCATCCAACTCCATTTAATGATACAACTGCATAATATGAGCTATGTCATGATTAAGTTTATTCATAAATCTAGCCATAAAAGTTTCATCCCCTTGAAGTACCCATCAATACTTTTTGTTCCTTGACTCAAATTATACAATCTTTGATATAATTCTCTATAATAGTGGCTAGGTGACACGACTAAAAGGTTGATGTCTTCTCCCAAGTATAGGAGTGTCGAAGTAATAAATAACCCGGCAAGACCGGGGTCGAACCACAGGGAGGTTATTTGTACAAATTAAAAATAACGATAATACAACAACAATAACAATAACAATAACAACAACAACAA
>NW_011500400.1:116362-118328 GCF_000495115.2 Populus euphratica
TATCTTCTTCTCTCATTTTAAATAAACTTCTAAATCATTCTTCCCCTAAGAAGTCATTTAATATTATGTTTGATTGAAAATTATGCTTTATGATTTGTTTTGATTTGTGTTTTATTAAGTTATCTCAGCCTTATGACCTGATAATAGTACCTAATATGTTAACCCGAGCTGACATGGCTTATTTTTTGTGGTATTTCTTTAATTATAAATTTTATAAATTTCATTGTTTAACATTAGGTTTGAGAAGGATGATTGAAAATTGAGTTTCAAAATTTATTTTGAATGATACCCTTCCATTTAAGTTGTTTCTCCACCTTCATGACAATGTGCACCATCTCCTCTTCACGACCATCTGCACAATCTCATCCAACTCTATTTAATGATACAACTGCATAATATGAGCTATATCATGATTAAGTTTATTCATAAATCTAGCCATAAAAGTCTCCCTATCCTCCTTAACATTAGCTCGATCATAACATCTTTCATCCCCTTGAAGTACTCATCAATACTTTTTGTTCCTTGACTCAAATTATACAATCTTTGATATAATTCTCTATAATAGTGGCTAGGCATAAATATCCTCTTTATAAATGATTTCATCTCATCCTATGTATCAATTTGCCTCTTATAATTTCTTTTGTGGTTTGTCACTAACCAATCCCACTACAAAATGACATAGTTAGTAAAAGCAATCACAGTAAGCTTGACTTTGTTAGGCTTCAGATAATTGTGACACTAAAAAATCAACTCTATCTTCTTCTCTCATTTTAAATAAACTTCTAGATCATTCTTCCCCTAAGAAGTCATTTAATATTATGTTTGATTGAAAATTATGCTTTATGATTTGTTTTGATTTGTGTTTTATTAAGTTATCTCAGCCTTATGACCTGATAATAGTACCTAATATGTTAACCCGAGCTGACATGGCTTATTTTTTGTGGTATTTCTTTAATTATAAATTTTATAAATTTCATTGTTTAACATTAGGTTCGAGAAGGATGATTAAAAATTGAGTTTTAAAATTTATTTTGATTTGCTATTTATGAGGTTATCTCAGTCTCGTTATCAAAGGTGTAGATTTAGTAGGTTAAAGATGCAACCATATTATTCAATAGTTCCACTTATATTTAACTAGTATCTTGCTTATTTTTTATATATAAAATACCTTGATATTCTTTTTTGTATGTTTTGAAGGCACTTTTGGATGAAAGATGCAAAAAGGAGTAAATATGAGGTAATTGACAGATTTGACCTTTAGTCGATGTTTTGTGCAAAGCGTGAGATCTAGAGGTCGAAATGAAGTGATCCAAATGCCATAAAAAAGCTACCATCCATACCTTTCTGGACATCTAAGGCAAGAAAATAAAATAAGGAAGAGCATTGAAATCGTAGCTTTCAAAGTCAAAATCTCACAATCTGCTATTGTTGACCTTCGACCATTCTGACTTGAATATCTGGAGCTACAGAAGTCCAATTGATTCAAACTCAATTTTTTTAGATTTTTGACTCAAAGATGCATAAACACTCAAATGTTCAGCAAAAATGATATCATATGAGGGAGATATGATTTTTTAAAGATGACAAATGAATTCTGCCAGTAAACAGGTTTCATGAAGAAATAAGTTCAAATTATGTTTTGAAGCATCTAAACCAATATCCAAATTTTTATTTCAGTAATTTAGCTCTGACACGACTAAAAGATTGATGTCTTCTCCCAAGTGCATTTTTTTTTCAGGAAAATAATTATTGAAGTGTTTAAATGTAAATTGTCTACTTAAATGAGAACAATTTTGTAAAATAGAGACTAGGATTTTTTAAAATATAAAAAAAATAAAAGAAGAGAAGGGGGGTAGCCAGCCAAAAGGAGAAAAATGCCTCCCTCCTCTAAGAAACTTAAAATTAAACATTCTTCCTTCTTTTTGATTAGTTGTTCAACAAACATGCAAGGCTAAACACTTTTTCT
>NW_011500400.1:118470-120121 GCF_000495115.2 Populus euphratica
TTTAATTGCTAAAGCGGACTCTAAGTTATTATTGTAGACAATCTATTGCTAAGTTTGATATCAAAATCGGAGTTGTGGTATACAAACTTGTAAAGCAACTAAGTTTAATAATTGTAGCGAATCTACGTTATTAATCTGAGGGAGAACATTCAATCAAATCAAACATAAACCACGGACAATTATGTTTTCTTGATTAATCAACTTATCTAGTTTTTAAAGCTACCATTAAATTAAATTACTAGTGCGGATATTGTGGTTGTTTGATGGTTAGGGTTAGTTATATGGCAAATTTGTTAACAAACCAATGTTAAAAAGAGATAAATATTCATAATATAAATTGATGTTTCATTTTCATGATCAGTTCTGATTTCTATAGGTAGATGTGTGCTTGCGACTAAGGTTTGTTCTCTTGATAATTTTCTGATTTTATTTAATTTTACTTGACAGTTTTCTAATTTCTTTTGTTTTAGCTTAGATAATGTCCAAAACCCCCCAAGTTGCATATCATCTACCATAAAAATTTGACTTGAACCGTCCTCGTGGGATCGACCTCTTGCTTGCTCTATATTATCTTGTTGTGTTTTATGCTAGGATAATTAATTTGTGCGATAACAACATCGTAAAAGTTAACCTGAGTTAAATTAGGTTATTTTTTAATTTTTTTTTCTATGAGGTTATTTTAATTTGATGATCTAGGTCATAGGTTTAAGAGATTAACTCAGGTAGTTTTTTATGTTCCCTTTTTAGTTGATTTTTTAATCATATCTTTCAATATTGAGTTGATTGAGGATTGAAATTTATAATTTTTTTCTATTTGCTTTCCCTAAGGTTATCTCAATCTTATAACTCGGGTCGTAGGTTTGACAGATTAACTCAAGTTACCTTTTTAAGTCATTTCTTAATTGATTTTTTTTTCTAAGTTGATTGTGAATTAATCTCTATAATTTATTTTAATTTATTTTTCAATGGGATTATCATAATTGCATAAGTCGAGACGCAAATTTGACATGTTAACTCTAGTTGACTACGTCAATCCAGTATATTGTTATCTTAATATTAAAAAAAAATATCATATTGATTTTTTTTACTCAAACTATATTTTTACTAGTTGAATGAATTGATTTTAGATCCACAAAGTTAATCTGCTTATATCAAGTCAACCAGGTTATATGAAGTCAACCCTTATATCCTTATATGATTAAAAAAAATTTATATGTAATATCAAAATATTTTTTTAAAAAAATAATCTGACCCTTGCAAGATAGCTTACAACACTAATCTAGTAGTATTTGGTATTGCGATTATTGTTGTGGTTGTGGTTTGAAAAAAAATTATTTTATAAAAAAGTACTTTTAATTAAGGTTAGTTTGAAAAAATATATATTTGGTTAAAACTGTGGTTGAAATTGAGGTTGAACAAAAAGTAGTTTAATGTGTTTGGTTAAAAAATGCTTTTCAAATTGAGGTTATAAAATAATAATAAAATATATATTAATATTAATAATTTTTAATTTAAATATTGTAGATTTAACTACTGTTATTACATCATGAAATAAATAGTATTGATATCAAATATTTTTTTATTATTGCATTAAATTATATGCAATGTCATTACATACGAAATCTATCCAATAATTAAATACTAGTTTTTC
>NW_011500400.1:120182-129805 GCF_000495115.2 Populus euphratica
TAGATAAATGGTCTGCACTACACTGCATACCTGATTAATTTTTTTGCCCATATAAAAAACTATTTTCACCATATTATTTTTTAAAAAAAATCTAAGAATTTAATTATTAAAATATATTATATGTGTTGTCAGAGTAATGACTAAAAAAAATTATTAGGTTTAATTATTAAAATATATTATATGTGTTATCAGAGTAATGACCAAAAAATATTAAGGGTAAAACTAAAAAAATTATTAATTTTATAAATTATTCTAAATAAAAAAATTATAACAAAAAAAATAAAAAAAATCTGAAAAATAACAAATCCGCTAATTTGATTTATTTAAAGACTAATATAAAATCCAAATAAAAAAGGGGATAAAAAAACAAGTTATAAACACTAAACTCATAATAATTATGTAACACATGTTAACATGTCCTTTCTTTTTTTATTTATGTGAATGTTCGAGTCAGCTTGCACCCTGTTAACATGTCCTTTCTTTTTTTATTTAAGTGGATGTCCGAGTCAACTTGCACCCACCATAACTAATTCCACGGTCCACTGAATACCCTGCAAATCCAATAAACATGTAAGGCACTACGAAGATGACAAGCGTGCAAATAAAAGCTCGAACCCAGGAGCAGCGGAAGGAGACAAGTCCCTCCCACTACCAGATCAAGATCCTCAGTGCAACACGCTCTTTTTATGTGAGAGGGATGCCGAGTTGTTTCGGTCATCATCTTAAAAGTAAGGTTTTGGTTATTAAATAATATCACATGTGTCATCAAAATCCAACGGATACTATTTATATTTTTAATATTTTGTTTATTTATAAAATTAGATTGTTGCAAATAATTAGGTAAAATTTTTTTTAAATTAAAGACAAAACTCTTTAAATTTTAAAAATAATAATACAATTTAACTGTTTTAAAATTAAATAAAAACCAAAAAGTAGTTGATGAAGGTTTAATAATTTTTTATCAATAATAATAAAGTAATTATACTATACAATAAAAATAGAAATAAACTATTTATCCCCCGAAGCTAAATGATTTTGCCAATAAAGTGCAAAATATTAGTACCACCGTGGAAATTTCTTTTAACGTTTGTTTTGTGTGTGTGTGTGTGTGTATTACAGCCTCTACTTTTTAATCTGTTAGAATTCAATTATCATTAATCAATGGACAGGTTTGGAGGGGCGCATGGCTTCGGCAGCGGTGGTAGTGATGAACGGAGGGCTCTTCTTAGTCGAGGAGTAAGCTTCTTTTATTTTTTTGACCATTCAATATTGTTTTTGTTTCATTTCATGCATGTTTGCAGCCTCTAGGTAGTCCGGGATACCATTTCTGATATGTCCTGCTCATCGTTCTTGAGAAGTTTTTGAGTTTGGGTTGATTAATTTATATATTGTCAATTGATTGTGCTTGGATTGTTAATTGTACTTTGGATGTTTTCAGATTTAAACGTAGTCATCATCATGTTTCCATATACATAATTGATCAAATTAACAAAAACGGCACTTGGGTCGAATTCTTGTACTTACCAAGTGTTTGTTATTTTGGATCTTAGTTTTCACATGACCTCTTATTATTATTTGTTTCTTTAGATTATTTTTTAAAAAATTATTATTGCTTGCTTACATTTCGGAATTATCTTATCCATTTACTTTCTATGTTTCTTGAATTCTTGTGCTTGCAAAGGGAGGAAGAAAGAGAAATGATGCATCTGAGGATAATCAGTTCACAGACCTTGAGCATGGAGATGCAGTGCCAGTAAGTGCGTTTCCTGTTAGCTGCTTCAGCTTCATGTCCTTGTAGTGTTGTTGAGTTGAGTGTTTAGATGCCAACTTTATTCATGAAATTTTCAGGCTGCAAATGTGGGATTTGGTCGAGTACTTTCTCTGGTAAGTCTCCTTATGGTGTTTCTTGCTGAAAGTATAATATTATTGCTACAAATTTTTATTTTACCCAGCTTTTCTTGTCACATTACAGGCAAAGCCTGATGCAGTAAAGCTGATAATTGCTACGCTAGCTCTCCTGATTGCTTCCACATCAAGTATACTAATTGTGCGTCTTTTTGTGATTCTAGATTCTCTGTTGTGTTTACAATGATTTCTCTGGTTTTCAGGCGTGTATTTGTTGCCTTATGATCATAACATTTGGATTTCTCATGCTGCAGCCTAAGTTTGGTGGAAAGATAATAGACATTGTGTCGGGAGATATAGAAACACCTGAACAGAAAGCTGAAGCTTTACATGCTGTCAACAACACCATACTAGAGATCTTTCTGATTGTCATAACTGGGTAGGACTGGTGTATCCCAAGGCCTTTAGATTTTTTTACATTTTTATAGTAAAAGGTTTACTGTCCTGTTGCTTCCCAGATGTAAAACTTGCTTCTTTCTGCTTCCTTACCATATTACACAGCAAAAAGTGCGAGGGAATATATACAATAGATACTATATTGTTGCATTGGTAGTCTGGTTCTAATTGTTTCATCTAGTACTTGATGAGATTCATGAAAAGTAATGCAGCATTAATCAAAGTATTCACATGATGATTTTTGTGGATTTTTAAGGGGTTTATTGATCTTTATCGATTGTTTCTTCATTTAGTTCAGTTTGCACAGCACTCAGGGCATGGTTGTTTTCTTCCACTAGTGAAAGGGTGGTGGCTCGGTTGAGAAGCAACTTATTTGCTCACCTTATTAACCAGGTAAAAGATTAGTTCCTTCTAGTGTTTTCTCTAACTCATTATGCTCTATCAACTACTAAAGAGCAGGTATATTCTTTTCTACTTTCTCATCTGTTTGGTATGTATTGTTGTTAACAGTGGTTGCTGAATTTTGCAGGAGGTGGCCTTCTTTGATGTAACTAAAACTGGAGAGCTACTGAGCAGGTTATCCGAAGATACCCAGATCATAAAAAATGCTGCAACCACAAATCTTTCTGAGGCCCTAAGAAATGTATCAACTGCACTCATTGGTCTTGGCTTCATGTTTGCTACATCCTGGAAGTTGACGTGTAAGCATTTAATCATTGGATTGGCAGTACACGAACCTCATTTTTTCCATGAGCCCATGGTGCTCATCATTCGCTTTTTTTTATTCATTTACTTTCAGTGTTGTCTTTGGCTGTTGTACCTGCTATTTCTGTTGCCGTACGTCAATTTGGCCGCTTCCTTCGTGAACTTTCTCACAAGACTCAAGCTGCTGCTGCTGCTTCTGCTTCAATTGCTGAGGTATATTATTGCCAACAAAATTTAGATTTTCTGTAGTTGAACGTAGAAAATTGATGAGGGATAACATAATCCATTGGTCAATATTTCTTCAAATGATAGTCTGAAGAATTTTCACAAGAGTTACTAGTTAGGAACTGCTAAATGATGAGCAAGATGGTATAAACAGGGTCATATATATATAGAAGGTTTCCCACTACTATAGTTCATTTTCTTATAATTGTGTTGGCTGGTGAACCTAAATGGGCAAGTCTACAAATCTGATACCGTGATGCAGATGAAGTGCCCAGCTAGAAGCCAGTTAAATGCCTTTTCCTGTAAATGTTGAATGTGTAAATTGATGTAAAATTATGCTGAAAGGTTATGCATAATATGGGTAAATGCTAATATCTTGAAGGGAAATTAGACCTCATAACTGATATAGAGGCAAGTTTTTAATAAGATAACTTCCAATTTTTCTTTCTTTTTTGGTATGAAAATTTAGTATGATTACAATAATGCAAAGGGTCTGCTTGTGCAATAAATGCTGAAATGCTATTAAATTTAGTATGATTACACTGATGCAAACTGTCTACTGTTAAAGTTACATTTGGAAATCACATGTGAATTATATGACTGGTGCTTAGGAATCTTTTAGTGCTATACGGACAGTCAGATCTTTTGCACAAGAAAGTTACGAGATTTCACGCTATTCTGAGAAAGTTGATGAGACATTGAAGCTTGGACTTAAGCAAGCTGTAAGTTCCCTTGTGTTGTTTGATATCCTCTTCAACGTCCCTGAACATACTTTCTCACTCGCTGCCCTGTCCCACCTCACACAAACCCAAACCAAAAAGGAAAAAATAATGAATAAAAAAAAAAACTCTTTGTCCTTGTTTATGTGGATCTTTTGATCTAGCTATTTATCGTACAGAAAGTGGTTGGGCTCTTCTTAGGAGGTCTCAATGCAGCATCAACCCTTTCAGTGATCGTAGTGGTCATATATGGAGCTAATTTAACAATTACAGGTTCTATGACCGCTGGTGCTCTTACATCCTTCATTCTCTACAGCCTCACAGGTAAATGCATGCAGGGATCCATTTTTCATCTAATGAAATTATAATCTAATTTAGGAAATTTATTTTTGATGGTATCATATTATCAATATTGAAATCTCTCAAGTCTAGATTGATTGACTTGTAGCAACTAATTCCACTTGCAGTTGGCAGCTCTATATCTGGATTGTCGGGATTGTACACTGTGGCAATGAAAGCTGCAGGATCCAGCAGGCGGGTTTTCCAGCTTCTAGATCGTGTCTCATCCATGCCAAAGTCAGGGAATAAGTGTCCTTTGGGGTTAGTCATGGGATTCTCATTCTTCTAATATGCTTGTGAATGATTCCATGAGTTAGTCATGCTTGTTGATAATTAGAATAAAAAATGAAATTGGTGACAGCGGTGCACAAATATGCAGTAAACTTACAATTATGAGAGTGCCAGTTGGGTTACCATTACTTGTCTGTGGAGTCTGGACTAAACTAATCATCCACCATTCTTGCTTTCTGTGAAGCAATTGCCTATGAAAGAAATTATGAACTTCAGTAGTTTGCTTGCAGTTTTTCTTTATCTAAACAAATTTACTCTTTCGAAAGTCTCAATTCCATACAATGATTACAGTTTCTCAATCATGACAGCACCATATCATCCTGCCCACCCCCTACCTACCTCTCTTTTTGCTGAGGTTTATATGTGATAAACAAGTATCATGCAACCAAACCAAAAACTCATAAAATTCACGCATTTTGTGACTTCAAAACCAGAAAGAATCTCATAACTGATTATTGGTTTTCCTTGTATTCTAGTGAACAGGATGGGGATGTGGAGTTAGATGATGTCTGGTTTGCCTATCCATCCCGCCCCAACCACATGGTTCTTAAGGTGATTAGCTTCCTCTTAACTACCTCTCAGAAGTTATTGTCTGTTCATACTGTTCTGATGATAAAACACTATACATTCTTTCAATTACAGGGAATAACATTGAAACTGCAGCCTGGCTCAAAAGTTGCTCTTGTTGGCCCTAGTGGAGGAGGAAAAGTAAAATTTATGTATTTTTTTTTTTTAAGAAAAAGAAATATAAGCTCCTAAGCTGCTTCAGTTTATAAGACTTGCCATTCTAATTGAAGAAGTACTGGCGAACTAAGTTTGAGTTTTGCAACCTAAGGCAGAGTGTCATATTTATGTTATTTTGCTTGTTTCAGACCACAATTGCAAACTTGATTGAAAGGTTTTATGACCCAATTAAGGGAAAGATTCTCCTAAATGGGGTTCCTCTGGTGGAAATATCACACGAACATCTACACAGAAAGGTAATTTTCATTTTCCATTTGATATAACCTGTTTCTCCCTGACATAAGATGCTCGTATAAATTTTAGATTTGCTTGGCTAATTTTTTGTTTCATAACTTGGTGCTGTTATGGTCTAGAGGTTTCTCTGTACATACTAAACTCAGCCCTTTATTATATTTGTACAGATCAGTATAGTGAGCCAGGAGCCTGTTCTTTTCAACTGTTCTATAGAGGATAACATCGCCTATGGGTGTGAGGGTAAGGTCAGCAGCATGGATATAGAAAATGCAGCAGTAAGTTTCTACCTCTCGAAAACTGCCACACAATCCCTCTTAATTAAACAATCAGCAATAGCTAATGTAATTGTGATATTGCAGAAAATGGCCAATGCGCATGATTTCATTGCAAACTTCCCAGATAAATATCAAACTTTTGTAGGAGAACGTGGGGTAAGGCTTTCAGGAGGTCAGAAACAGAGGGTAGCAATTGCTAGAGCCCTACTGACGAATCCAAGGATTCTCCTCCTTGATGAAGCCACAAGTGCTCTGGACGCCGAGAGTGAATATCTAGTGCAGGTCAGTTTACATGTCAACACAACATTCTTTGTTTTAGTTTCTTAGAAGGTTTTTCTTAAAACTTGATGCCATTTATTTCTCGCATAAATTTTTCACAAGCTCTCATGGTGGAAACTTTGTAGGATGCCATGGATTCTCTGATGAAGGGAAGGACTGTTCTAGTTATAGCCCACAGACTATCAACTGTCCAAAGTGCAGACACTGTAGCAGTTGTTTCTGATGGTCAGATAGTGGAGAGGGGCTCTCATGGAGAGCTCCTTAGCAAGGATGGGGCCTATACTGCGTTGGTGAAGAGACAGTTACAGGGACCCAAAACAGATGTCATCGTTTAAAACCCTTAAATATGGACCACGAACGTTTTGGTGAAAGTATGAAGCTCTATAATAAAATCTTCCTTCTTGATAATGCATTCAATGCTACGCCACTGATTTATGGTTCTGAAAGCCAATGCTATCATCAGTAAAGCTTGTTAATGTATCGAATCCTCAATGGAAGAGCTCCAAGCTGTTTGATTAACCTAGTGAGGGTATCTTTACGATCAAGTCCTGATCATTTCTGATACTTTCGAATAAAGGAAAGTCAGAGGAGCGGCTTAGCCAAGATAATCCATGGATGTCATGCATCTCATTTTTGCCTCTATAGGCATTGTGATCATCTTTGGAAACTGTACGCAAGTTGAGAGAGTTCAGCACTATTTGGCTAGCATATCAAGGAGACAAATGACTAGTAAAAGTTATTCGAGAAAATGCTGTCATCATCTCCGAATTGCTCTTCTGCTGCAATCCTAGTAATCAAGTTCGGTGGGAAAGAGATTACCACTTGAACTTTAGAACATAACGCAAAGTTTCGCAAACTTAGCGACAAATAGTTTTTAAAATATAAACAGTTTTAATTTGTACGGCATCATAACCCTTGCTGAAACTGAACAAATACAAAATATTATTTGACACCCAGAAAAAGAGAGAAAATACAAACAAACAGAGAGATGGATCAGTTGTGTATCAAGGTACTCACAATCGTGACAGTTAATACAAGATGTTAGTGAGTCATTGACACGCTCAGTTAAGGTATCGACATACTGTCTCCAAACAGTGAGCTCGAAACCAAGCCAGGCAAATCGGCAGATGTTTCAGAAAAATGTAGAGGTTAGGATAAAAAAAGTGGGCAAGTTTCTGTGAAGGCTTCCCTGGGAATCTGACATTTTCAAACAGTATTAAACAAAATAATCCCATTTCTCGAAATTTACCTTGCTTGTAGCTGTACTTCACATATCATGGCGGTCATTGCCTGCCCTGTTGGCGTCACATTTTAATAATCCAGTCCTGAGTAAGAAGTTCCAGTACATGATGGCTGAGAGCTGCAAGAGCACACCAATCTGCATGATAAGTTGAAAATCAACTTCAAGAATAACTTGAACAATTTCCTTGCTTCACAGCTTATAAAAACCTGTGAATGGTCAACCAAATATTTTGCTGAATTGCTTAGCCATAATCCATAATTAATGAAACAAACCTCCAGAGCCCAAAGTACATGCACATGCTAGGCAGTCCACACATAAAATTTTATATGAACGAGTCTCTCTTGACTAAATATTTCCAGTAATGAACTCGAATTCCTTGTGTGCAGTCCAGGCATTCTGAAAATTGGGTATCGAGTGCCAATCCGACGATTTTGAGAACCATATTTTTCTAACAAAATCCCCCCATCATGCATCAAGAGAACAACAGGCCAAATACAATAGAACAAATTTTCCATCGCCTAAAATTACTAGAACAAGTCCACTCAACTGCACCCTAAGCTGCAAATCGCAAATCATCCTTCTCTGCTAAACAAGTCCTTCCATGATAGACTTCATGTTCTTCACATCTTCTTTCGAGTCAGGATCCCTTTGTTGGGCCTTCTCTGCTAAACAAGTCCTTCCATGAAAGACTTCATATTCTTCACATCTTCTTCCGAGTCAGGATCCCTTTGTTGGGGTTTCAAAAGCTTCCATAATCCAGTTGGATGTTGGTTTTTAACTTGAACATCACCAGAAAACCTTCCAAACATTTTTTCACATTCTGGATATGGCTTAACATATAGATTATAGAATCTACGCCTACTTAGCTTGATCATGGCCTTCAATCCTACCTCATCACCAAGTCCACCTTTTGCATGCAAATACTCTATTACCTTATATCGAGGAACAACCTGCTTCTCAAAACTCACACCTAGATACTCTGGAACATCAACCAAACAACCGACATTCAATCCCACTGTTTTCACTATAAAATCAATCTTCTTCTCAATTTCATCTATTTCATATAAAATTACCCTTGGCTCTTTCCACAAAATCTTAAAAGCTTCTCTACGAATCAACCGATGTTTGCATAAGCAGTCGACTCTAAGTTTCACTTCAAACCCAGCTCTAAATGCTCCCTTACTAAAAATCTTCAATTTGATCGGTTCTCGACATTTCAGAGACCTAATCAAGTCCAAAGACCTCGAGAGTTCACCTACTTCCATACCGAGAATCCGAGGCTCTCTAATAATCTCTTTCCTAACCAACTCTTCACTAAAACCCAAATCCTTAAACTCATTGAGCAATGGCATTAGCCTATTTTCAATTCCAAACCCTAAAACCTCAGGAAATGAATTGAAGACGCGGTCAACTCCATCTCTGGGAATTCCAATTGCCATCAAGAATTGAATTCTCCTATGAATTTCGCATTCCTTCAAAGCAATCACTCCAGGAAAACCCTCTAAAACCCTCCTCGTGGTACTTTCACTAAACCCTAAACCCTTCAAAACCTTCAAAGTCTCATTAAACCTATCTGGGTCAATCTGGAATTTCTTAGAATGCTCCAAAACAGTTTTGATGAGCAATGGAGGAACACCCAAATCTGCAAATTTTGAAAAACCAAATTCCCATCTCTTCAAGAAGTCAAAGTCCAACACCCCGGGACAATCAATGATCAAAGAAACAACGGATTTATGTGGAATCTTGAAGGATGATGTGAGCATACCAAGGGATTTCTCCGTATCATGTAAATTGGAATTCAAAAGAAAATGATTTCGAGAAAGGAAAGTTTGGAGCTGAGAGGGAGGGAAACCGTACCTCTGAAGGAGAGTGGTGAGCGAAATTTGCTTCCTGTAGAGGGATTGATTTGAGGACAAGAAACGGAGTTTTGGCTTAAAGGGTGTTGGTGCGGATGCAATGAGGTGATGAAGAGTTTCTGTTGGTCGAACCATTGATAGAGGATCCTCAAGCTCGGGTCTGTTGCAGTGCAAAGAAACCAAGTTCACTTGAAAAACTGAGGAACCTCTAAGCAGAAAGCTGTTCGGTCTTATGGCGATGCCTCGATTGTTGTTTGGGAATTTTAGAGCCGCTTGGGCGTCCTGGGCAGAATTACAAAGCTATTTTTTGAAAGTTAGATTTAATATCCTTTAATTTAGTTTACGGTGTGATTATTTGTTTATATATATATATGGTAGTTATTTTCCATGAATTATAGCATGCACTCAGCAG
>NW_011500400.1:129884-137539 GCF_000495115.2 Populus euphratica
ATCAATGATTTATGATTTATCTTAATATGAACATGTGCCTCCGAATATTGAAGCATCCAATTAGTAGTTATTTTTCTTTAAAATAATTCATATCCATTTTGCCTAGGTTGCTGTTCATAATATTAATGAATTGCTTTGTTAAGTGTGTCATTTCACCTGATTCAATAAAAATCTCATCAGAGTTTTTTCTTTTCTAGCTAAAATTAGTTCAAACACAAATCTAGCAAGAAAATCAACATAAACCACAAATTTATAACTATGTCTAGAAAAAACAAATTCTAAGAATTAAGTTTTACTATGTCATTTTAATTTTATGTTTACATAAAAAGATAAAATAAATAGATCTTCGTATATTTCTTAGCTAATGAAAAATTAACATATGAGATATTTGAAACATCTTGTCATAAATATAAAATCTCATAAATAAAAATTAATTAACAAAATAATATCATGTGGCATTGGAAAAAAACTCGAGAGTTCTTATAAATATTTATAAATAGAAGTCCTTCCCCTAAACAGAAAGATAAGAAGAATTCTTGGATATACAATTTTTTTTTCAAAACAAGCACTTTAAATAAAGAAACTATCTTAAAAACTCTCATACCTCCTTCATCTATGTTTAAAGTCTACAAAAAATAAAGCTCTATTGGATCAAGTTTAAACATCCTGTAAGAGTTTTTTAACAACATTTTGAAGACAAATTAAATGTACTATTTAAAGTATCAAATCACCAAATATCGCTTCACAATACATATCTAAATTCGTATTCTTGTAAAGCACAAATCTTAGCTTGATCTTACAAATAAATCAAGTTACCATATGTCAAATCCAATGGAAGAAATTGTCTTATTCTTTTGAAATAATATTTTAGATAAGGATTATACTTGATCATATATTTAATAAAATCATATATTTGTACATGTATGCTTATTTAATTTCAGGTGCTGAAAATTATATCTATAATTTTCTAGCGACTCTATTAGGGACATTTCCACTTCTCATCTCTTCCCTTCAAGAAAGAATTTTCAACAACTTCTCGATGGAAACTAGGAAGAACATGATCACCATTATCACTTCCAAAAACAATAAGGCTACTAATTCAATTTGTCAACATACCATTGAAGATTCTCTAATCTCACCATTGAAAAAAAATCTATTGTCGAGTTGTATACACAAACTAAGCAATTCCAAGCTAGTGCCAGCATCAAATGCGAAAAGGGCATAGAAACTCTATCCAAATCTAAAGTTGTAAGTAACTTCACCATAAAAAATCAAATGGGTTGCATGGATTTTTGTTCGACATTTAAGGTGACTACTTCAACAATTCACCCATAAAGACCACCCCATGTCGATCACCAAGTAAGGCTTTGAGTTTTGGCATTATATCAGTGATGACAATCAAGACTACATCTTTGGAGGATCAAATGATTAACTTGATAAAATTTGTAGAGGGGCTTTCAACTTCACTCAAGGCAAAAGACCATGAGATAGCAAAGCTGATGAACAAACTTAAGAGCATAAACAAGGAAGGCCATACTTTGGCTATTAAGGCTTTACAAGTGGATCAACTAGATGTCATTAGTGATTATACAATTAGAGCTACAAGGAATATTCGTAATATTACTGATGGATGTTGCATGTCATATTCTTACAAATTAATTACCTTAACTTAAACAAATAAGATAGTATAGAATAAGTAAGGGATTGATCCTACGAAGAAGATATAATCTAGGTCTTTATGCTAAATGATTCAAAGATAGGTGATTTTGATATTATCTAAGCTATGTTAGGGTAAACAAAATAAAGTACTCAAACTAAGTTAAATAAGCCAAAATTATTAACAGAAAAACATTAGTCTCAGGTAAACATCTGATTAGTATTTAAAAGTGCATTTTTATCGAGGTTTTATATCATCATTTTGCACTTGAAGTATCTTTAACTCCTTAACTAAAGCATGTTTTATAATAACATATCTAATAATATAAGATATCTTTAATTTATAATAAATGTTTATCTTAAATGCAGGCCTATCACATAAATAAAAGGAATGATTGATGAGTTTAAGTACTGAAATTGAAAGGACAAAGAGATAGCCAAACTTAGAAAATAGATGCTGGTGCAGTCCAAACTAGAACACTATTTGGTAATTGGGTCATATCTGGAGTTGTAGATCTCAGATTTAGGTCTAATTTATATGGATGGAAAGTAAGAAATAGGCCTGCAACTTTCATTAAGGTCTAGTTTTAATAAGATCGTTTTCGAGTCCAAATTATAGTAACAACAAAGAAGTCTAAATCTATTATGCAGCCCAAATACTGTTCAGTATTCAACCAATATCTAGAGTTATAGAAGTCTAAATGACCTCAATTTTTTTTCTTAGAAAGCTAAGACAATTTTCTAGAACTTTCATGTTTTGAATTGGTTCAAATTCTGACATTATCAATGATATTTTAGGCAAATAAGAGAAGATAAGGATTGTCACCGCATCAAAAGTTGGCCACCACTCATCAATTATTCATCAAATCAATAGTTCCTAATTTTGGCCTATAAAAGGAGGCATTTGCCATGCATTTAGGTATTTTGGTTTCCAGATCAAGATCATACTCTTACTTTCTCTCTTTGTATTTCTTATGTTTTGCTTTCATTAATATCAAGTTTATGCATTTCATTTCCTTTCCTTTACTTAGTTAACTTTTATCTTATTTATGCTCTTATTTTTTTTATTTATTTTTCTTTCTTTCATTATGTTTGTTAAGTTTATTATGTCAAAGTGAAAAGGTTACATCGATGATGTAAGAATAAGTATAGTATAAACTCAACATGAACCTTAATGTTTGATACTAACATGTTTTGTATTTAGTATCTTGTTCACTTTTAATACTTTGTTTGTTAAATGGTTAATTTTGATTTATGCTGTATAACACGTGGTACAATAAATACTTGACACTTTTATAGCTCATGTTGTATGGTATAACCGACACCTAAGCTATGAAAGGAACTTGATTTGTTGTTAACACAAGTTATAATCATGAATGCTTGACAACATTTACAAGTATTAACATTATTCGAACTAATGTAATCATGTTAATAATTTATAATCTGATTGCCATTGTGTGTGGTTTCCAATTGAATAATAAGAGTTTATACTATACTTGTTTGACATACAATTAGTGGATCCTCTAACTTTGACATGTAGTGTTATCATTATTTAATTCTTATATTAATCTTTCATCTCAAAGCTCTTATCATCTTCTTCTTCTTTTTCTTTATTATTATTATTATTATTATTATTATTGTTATTATTATTATTATGGATTTGTTATTGTTGTGTTATTATTATTTATAATTTATACAATTATCCTCCATGTGGTTCGACCCGGTCTTGCCAGATTATTTATTACTTCAACACTCCTGCACTTGGGGGAAGACATCAATTTTTCATTCGTGTCAAGTTTTTAACACCGTTGCTGAGGAGATAAATTCTTGTCCAAATTATAGTATTTATTTTATTTTCTCTTTTACCTTTTCTTATATCTAACTTTATTTTTTTTTTGTTTTGTTTCTTCTTCTTGTGTTTTCTTTTTTCTTTTATTCTATTCCTACACGTGCATGAGAGTGTGATTATATACATTAAGTGATAGATTTTATAGGGTATCCTCATTATTTTTAGAAAATATACTTGAAGATAAGCAATCCCTTCACAATGAGAATAATGAGAATAACCGTGTTAGAACACTTAGAGACCACATGAATCTCAAAAGAACAAGTGCACCCTCATGTATAATTTTCTCCCCTGATGCATCTCATTTTAATTTTAAGCCAGATATTATTCAACTTTTACCTTCTTTTCATGGCTTAGATTTAGAAAATCTATATTTGTATTTAAGGAAATTTAAGGAGGCTTGTAACACCTATAATGACTCAATTTGTAACATGAACACCATCATATTAAAGCTTTTTTTAAAAAAAATAAAGCTAAAACATGGCTATAAAATTTAAGACCTGGATCCATTCGTGCTTGGGATAAAATGCAACAACAGTTTTTTAAATAAGTTTTTTCTTTGTCATAGAACAAACTCTTTTAAAAGATAAATCATTATTTTTACTCAAAAATCAGGAGAAACATTTTACCAATGTTGGGATAGATACTGAGATTTGCTTAATACTTGCCCTTATCATGGTTTTGAAATATGGAGATTGGTTTCATATTTTTATGAAGGGTTAACACCTAAAGATAAGCAAATGGTGGAATTGATATGCAATGGAACTTTTGAAGATAAAGACCCTGATGAAGCAATGAAATACTTTGATTTATTAGCTGAAAATGCTCAAAATTGGGATACTACAAGTACTTATAAGGTACTAAGTAAAACTCAACCTCATACATGTAGTGGAGGTATGTACAACCTTAAGGAAGATTATGACCTCTAAGTCAAGTTTGCATCTTTAGCTAAAAAAGTTGAGGCACTGGAATTAAAAAAAAGTGGTAAATTAAAATCTATTCAAGATATTGTGTGTCAAATCTGTGAAACAAATGAACACTTAACTAGTGACTATCCAACTTCATCTTCTTTTAAGGAATGTCTCCATAAACAAACTCATGCTTTAAACAGTTTTTAAAGGTCCAATCATAACCCATACTCGCAAACATACAACCCTAGTTGGAGAAATTACCCAAATTTCAGTTGGAAGAGTGAGAACAATAATGCACAAACTTCACAACCACCATTTCAAACACATTGTAATTTTTAAAATTCTTATAAATATGCACCTCCTTATGCTCCCCCTTCTAAAAAAATCTTGAGGAAATATTGCATGTATTCATTGAAAAGCAAGAGACAATCAACTCTCAACTTGCTTAAAGCATGATAGATTTTAAAGATCCTCCTACAAAGTTCACACCTGCTCTAACTTTCCAAGAGAAAGGTAAGTTTTCATCCCAACCACAATAAAATCCCAAGGGGCAATATAATGCAAATGCAAGTAGTTCTGAAAGCCAATACATGGATCAAGTCAAATTAGTCAACACTCTTCGTAGTGGTAAAGTTATTGAAAAACTCACTCTTAAACCTTATGAGAAAGATGATGAGTCAATCTCTAAGGGTAAGGAAGGGGTTAAATCTAAATATTGTAAAGAAAAGACTGATTCCCCACCAGTACTTCTATTTTCTCATGTCATGACCAAACAAAGGAAAGTCAATCACAACTCTGAAATTTTTGAAACTTTTAAACAAGTAAAGATTAATATACCTTTGCTAGATGCTATTAAACAGGTTCCTTTTTATGCCAAATTTTTAAAAGATCTGTGCATTGTGAAGAGAAAACTAAATGTGAAAAAGAAAGCCTTTAGTCGAACAAGTAAGTGCTATTTTTCAGAATAATAATGCTTTAAAATATAAAGACCCTGGTTATCCTATAATTTCTTATTTTATTAGAGAACATAAAATTAAAAAAGCCTTTTTTGATCTTAGAGCTAGTGTGAATTTACTTCTATATTCAGTTTTTCAAAGTCTCAATCTAGGTGAGTTAGAACCAATTTCTATAATTCTCTCACTTGCTAATAGATCTGTAAAAGTGCCTAGAGGAATAGTTGAAGATGTGTTAGTACAAGTCGATAAATTCATTTATCCTAAGGATTTTATTGTCTTGAACACATAACGTGTTAAAGCATGTAATTCATTTCCTGTTATTTTAGGACGTCCATTTCTTACAACTTATAATACATTGATTAATTGTAGGAATGGACAGATGAAGTTATCTTTTGGAAACATGACATTGGAGATGAATATTTTCAACATTTGCAAACAACCTAGAGATGATAATGATTCACAAGAAATAGATCTTATTGATGAATTAGTTTATGATCAATTTGAATTTACCTTGAGTAAAATAGAGTTTGATGAATCTTAAGATGTGCAAATGATTTATTCTCAGGAAGAAATCACAAATGAAAAAGGAACCACAAATATTGATGCGGATCTTTTGTCAAGAGTGACAACAAATTTGACATTTTACATCACACCAATTGATGATTACTTTCCTAACGAATCTTTACTTTCTCTTAGTTTAATGCCTTGGTTTACTAAAAATATTAATTTTCTTGCTTCAGGAGATTTGTCAGCTTATTGGAGTACCTAAGATAAAGGAAAGTTTTTGAATGAAGTGAAGAACTTTTATTGGGATGATCCTAACTTATTCAAATATTTTCTTGATCAAATATTTCAAAAATACACTCCTGATAATGTGGTAAGTAGTGTCATTAAAGTTTGTCATTATGAAGCATGTGGGAGTCATTTCACATCAAAAAAGACAGCGACGAAAATCTTTCAAAATGGATTTTATTGGCCCACCATGTTCAAGGACATGCATACATTTTGTAAAACTTGTGAAAATTGTCAAAAAGTTGATACTGGTAAAAAAGTTTTACTTTATAATTCTTGACTCCATTTATTCTCTAGAGACCTAAGATCAAGATGGAGCAGTCCATTTATTGAGAAACATGTGTATCCTTATGGGGCAATTGATATTGAGAATCTAAAGAATGATAATGTTTTTAAGGTAAATAGACATCGTGTGAAAGCTTACTTTGATAATTTTCCTAGTGAAAATGAATCTATTGGTTTGAATGATCTTGTAGATAAAGGTCTATTATTTTTTTTGTGTTTCTTTTTTTTATGTGTGACTCTTGTTTTGTTAGTCTCTCTCACCCCGATTAAATGGCGGATAATGGTACTTCGTGACTCTTAAGTCGGTTCTTTCAGTTTCCTATGATAGCTGATATCTGTATATATATTTGTTCAATTCCTTGTTCCTTTTCTTTTCTTTGCATCTCTTTTCCACTTCTCATCCTAAAAAATGGACACCACTCTTGAAAAATTAAAAAAGTATTTTCCTACTTTGCCTCAAAATACGATCATAAAAATTTACCAAGCTAGGTGTGTAAGATTGAGGTTGTTAATGAACCATGAAATTCTTGAAAGGATTTGTTGACTAATTGAAGCAAAGATCTGATTATCAAGTGAGTCTTCCAATCTTTTTATTTCATACATGCTTAGGATAGGTAAAATCACTCTGGCAAAGAAACGTTGTGCAAAACAATTGAAAGTTTATCATTGATGTGCTAGATAGACTTGTAACGCACAATGTCATTTTTTAGAAATGGTATATATAAACCATGAAGATAAAATACAATTCATGAAGGATGGTCTAAGTAAGGAGTCTTTAGATAATCTTCTATTAGCTCTTAAGATGCATCCTAGTGGAGATGTGCATCATGCAATTCATGATTTATGACCCCATTTTCATAAAGAATATGATCGACTTAATCTAGGAAATATGACTAAAAAAGACCTTGTTTGTCATTTTTTAAGAAAATTGGATGAGAAGTTTATCCCGACCCATAAGGGGCGTTTAAGCCGTTCTTGAACGTAAAATTATGGGAAGGTGTGAGCCATGACACAACTAAAAGATTAATGTCTTTTTCCAAGTGTAGGAGTGTCGAAGTAATAAATAACCCCCCAAAAACCAGGGTCGAACTATAGGGAGCTTAATTGTATAAATTATAAATAACAATAACACAACAACAACAAATCCATAATAATAATAATAATAATAATAATAATAATAATAATAATAAAGAAAAATAAAAAGAAGAA